>NC_138771.1:182353704-182658704 GCF_965119305.1 Pelophylax lessonae | reverse complement strand
ATGTATATATGTGTGTGTGTGTATATATATATATATATATATATATATATATATATATATATAAAATGTGTTATGTGTTTGTGTTTTGTACAACGTTTTTTGAATTTCCCTCCCTAGTTCCGCTCCCATGCAGCATTGCTGCTGCAGGGAACGGAACTAGGAAGTCATCACACCGGCTGAGGACGAACTCTCGGCGGGACTCTCGGCTGGCGGTCACAGCAATGAGAGATCATCGCTGGATCACCAGGAGAAGGTAAGAGAACACCGCTGCGCTCTCTGCACATTCACCCCGAGTGTGACTCGGGGATACCGATCCTGAACTAAAAAATCCACCCCGAGTCACGCTCGGGATTACCGCCAGGAGGGTTAATTAAAATATTTAAAAATCAAAATAAAATATATGATGTAACAAAAAAACTGAATTTCATCATACCATGCTTTGCTAGTAAAGATGTTTAGAAGGCATATACTGTCCACAGTTGAAATAAAATACAAGCCTAACACAGTAACACACAAAGACACATATGGAAAAAAAAAAAAACACTTTTAAAATGGATAAAGATTTTTGAGTACCAAGATGATTCGTGTTTTTTTGGAAAACAGTACTTGGGAATACTCCATATTTCCAGAAAAAAAAATCAGAAATATGCTAAGCTAAACAAAGCAAACTTTACAATGTAAAAAAAAAAAGATATTCGAATTTAAAATTGAAAAGTGGAATAGTTACAATGTAAACAAATTACAATTTGCTAACAGTTTTTTACAGTTTCATGGTTACATTAGTTTTAGACAGAACATTTGAATCACTAACTTAATTTATGGTAGTAAAGTAATACTAGATTTGCCAAGCATCAAGTCCAAAGGAAAGGGAGGAAACAAGAGAATCTCATTAGTGGTTCCCTGGCTAGGACTTCTCATTCGGCATAAGGTAAATGTTCAACTTACAAATCTCCGTATGTGAAGTATTTGGGTGGCATCCCCATTTACTTGTGATGTACAATGACACCACACATTTCTTGTTCTTGTGACTTGCCAAAATAGACATTGACTGATTACTAGCTGAATCTTTCCTGGTGCCTAATTCATCTTTCAAGCACAATGAAAACTCATTTGTAGCTACAGCTTGCTACAAAAGCAACTAAAAGCATTTATTTTTATTCATTTCCCCGGCAAAAAACAATGAATGCAATGATGGATTTTCTTTGTCCAGGTTCAGACAATTTGACTTTGTCTTGACTTTTTCTATTTTGCTTTTTATGACTTTGTTTGCGTTGTTAAGCACTTGAGACAGGATATCTGCTATTTAAAGTATCTTGGTCATAATAAAAGCTCTAAAAATCAATCTGCTTTGTAACTCCTTCACTCATTGGTGTTTTACTATTCCCTATAAACTCATAAAAATTACTACTTGTGCCAGAATGACCAACAATTCATATTTCCAATGAATTCCACCACCTGGTTCTTAATCTTAAATGAAACTTGGAAGGTGTTCAAAATTATTCAACATAGAGCATGTGCTAATGTAATGGACTCCCAGGGTTAACACTTCCGGTTTTCATTATTGCTAACAAATAGCAGATCATGATCCAGAACATTTTCAGCATACAGGATTTCTTTTTGCTTTGGAAAACCTAAGAGGAATTCCTTATTCTCAAGAAGGTTTCTTGTATGCTTAAAATCTCTACATATGACAAGAATGTCAATTTAAAGTTAATAACATTTATTAAGAAGAAAAAATGGAATAGCTTGATCCACCTTTGAAAAGATTTTAGAGCGATGCAAAAAGAAAGAAATGCAATCTAAATATCATTTTAAAATCAGTTTAATTCTGGAAAAATTAATCTATGTAATGTTAAACAGTACATAAAAGATAAAGAAAGGTGTGTACAAATGGAAGAGCTACAGTATGTTTTTCTCTGAAGATTACTTTAGTGGGTACAAAATGTGTTGGACTTGAAGGATTGCGTACATTAGAAATGAAGGGAAAACCTTTTTACACCTTTGGATAAAAAAAGGGAGAATTATAACACCTGCCTGTTTTTTTCCCCCCATTTGTGTGCCATTGGGTAGATTTCCATTCACTTTTGACCCATAGTCACAACAGAAAATTGAGGGAAATCCATGGTAGTCAACAAAAGTTGTTTCCACAATGGAAGATTTCCATTGTTCTTGTTCTGGTTAATACTCAAAATGTGGGCTTTTCTTTCACTTTCAGCGATATAAATTGTTCAGTAATATTAATACCCCAAATAGTTTGGTAAAATGAAATAATCTGTCTTAGGCTTATCATACACATTTTTGTATAAACTTCACCTGGATTTTAACCATTTCCCACCAGCTTATAGCAGAATGACAGCCAGTTGGGGGTTTCATTGTTCTGAGTGGACATCATATGACGTCCCTCAGAACAAGCCGCTCGTGCATGCCCCAGGGGCTCTTGACGTAGGCTCTTTACCATGTGAGCAGCTATGTTTAATCACAGCTGATCACAGTGTAAAAAAGGAAGTGACGGTTATCGGCATTCCTCTCCTCACGCTGACAATGTGTGAGGAAAGGAGAGCCAATAATCAGTGCAATGATTATTAGTGATGGCTGTCAGTGCCCACCAGGTCCTAACAGTCACCACCAGTGATGTCAATCAGTGCTTATCAGTGATGCCAATCAGTGCCTATCAGTGACCTGGTCAGTAAGGGGGTAAAAGTGCACTGTATTGAAGTAGTTAAATAGTAACATAAAAATGTTCTTTGGTATATACACGTAGAGTAAAATTAGGTTTGCATCAAACACTGTAAATAAGAAAAAGTCATGCCAATACAATCAGCTCTTGACAGGGAATAACAAACAAGCAATGCTTTTCTTAAAAAGACAAGAAACAGAAAATGGAGCATTAGGATCAGATGAAAGCAGCCTGCCTTACTTAGTCTGTCTATCTTTCAGTCTGTTGTAAAATATTATGTCATATTTGATCCTAAGTTGTATTTTATGTTTGGAACCTCCAGACATCAACAGTGCACTGCATGTCTGAGAGCCTTTCAACTGTACTGAGCAAAATGCCTACGCTAATGCTGCAAAATGTCTAAACAAAAACATATGTGTGTTTGTACTCATTTTACAAACATTAGACACTTTTCATCTTTAACGCATCATTAACTTAACAAAAGAACTTTGAAAAACGCTCTCTTCATGGTTTATTCCAAACAATAAAATAATGGCCATAAATGGCCAATTTTCAGACTGAAAGAATTATTGAGTAGTTCATTTAAAACTGCAATTGTCAAAATGCCTTCCCTAAACTTAATTCGCAGACATGTTCTTTGAAGAAGTAACAGTCCTCAGTTATTACTGTGAAGTGATTTTTTGTGGAATAAATTAAATTCAGGGAAGTGAATCGGAAAAAAATGAATTGGTCCCCATTGTAATGATGGGGTCAGAGGTTACCTGAAGCCTGATAGTGGCTGCTTGTTATCTACCTGACATTATACACCTTCTGAGAGCACACTGACTAAAGTCATAGTTGCAAGGAAGCAAATGTCAGGCTTCAGGTGCCTTGGACCCCTTGGCATGCATTCTTACATTACTTAAAGATTGAACATTGATATCATGAGTCCAGTGGGGATTGGTTCCTTTAAAACAAAATGATCACTTTAAGAAATGATTTAACTAACTCCTAATGGAAATTTCTGCAAATAACTAGCACAACAGTGATCATTAATGCTTGCAGACCTGGGGCACCATAATTTTTATGATAATTTTAAAATTACTATTAGTTCCACACAGATTTACAAACAACTTATATGATGAATAACAGTGTAGCTGAAAAAAAGCTCTACAACCCACTGTAGCCTGCCAAAATGTATTTTCTGCCATGTATACAAACTATCATAAAAACGAACAATATATAAATTACTTATAAAACAGTAGAACTACAAAAGCAGTAATGCTAGCCATATATAGTTTGATTCAGCCAGCAGTCTGAATGAAAAAACAAACAAACAAAAAACAAACAGATTCCTTCATCAATAAAAGTGAAATGGATGGAGGAATCGCCCGCCAAAACATTGCATTTTGACTCAAAATACACTGATCAGCAGCTGCAGATCAATAAAAGGTGTCCAGCTTGTCCATTCAAAAGAAGTCAATGCAATGATTGGCTTTTGTTGCATGGGGACATCCACACAAGGACCGAAATTCAGCCAGACCCTGCTGAAATGGCTGGATTTTAATCTGTCTGTGGCCAGCTTGAAGTGTAACTCCACTTTTGTTGAAACAAAAAGCATTCCCCTCTGGGTGATCTATTTATATTGCAAGGATTATAACAGCCTTTGTTGCAGATTCCTACCTTTTATTTTTCTGAAGAAATCCCTGTTTGTTCCTCTTTTCCCCTGTACTGAGTGGGTCTAATGGGAGTGGTTTCAAAATTATAATTTAGCTGTGGCAGCTACAGATCTCTAATGTGAAAAGCTGCTGGGCCTGCATCCCTTTAGACATGTTCTATTGGGAGAATCTCACCAAAATTTACCATTTTTCTTCCAGGGGATGTCAGAAAACTGACTTGTATTCTAGTGCAGACTTCTGGGAAAATTGGTGAGCCAATCACACAAGCAGGAAGCGATGTTTCTGGGGTGTGGTCAGTACACATTCGGTATACAGAACACTTCCAGGTAGCCATATTGCATTGCATTTTCAGAAAATTACAATGGCTGCAGATTGAAAAGAAAAGGTACATTTTAAAGAGGAGTTCAACCCCCCAGGAAATAAATTAAAAGTAAGCAGCTACAAATACTGTAGCTGCTGACTTTTAAATATTAGAACTTACCTGTCCAGGGATCCCGCGATGTTGGCACCTGAAGCCGATTTTCGTATCAGCTCTCGAGGGCTGCCGCCGCCATTTAGGGTAAGGGAACACAGCAGTGAAGCCTTTCAACTTCACAGCTGGTTCCCCACTGCACATGCGTGAAGTGCGCTGCACTTTCTAATTGGTCCAGCGGTGAAGGAAGAAGTAAGGGGGCCGAACTTCCGAGGGACAGCACTGTGGCGCTGTCTCCTGGAAGTGGGGAAGGGTACCTGTCAAAAGCAGATACCCGTTCCCCCCTCCCCCCTAAAAGATGCCAAATGTGGCACCAGAGGGGGGTAGGAAGCGTATAAGCAGAAGTTCCACTTTTGGGTGGAACTCCGCTTTAATAACATTTAATTACTATATGATTTGTGTTGCATTTGTATACGCTATATTGTTTTTTATTTGTTTGCTATTTTTTTTCCCACAAAAGTAGAGTTACCCTTTAAATCCTTGTAATAGCAGCAGCTGTCTAAAACAAAGTTGCAGTACCACAATAAACCACTAGGACAATGTTCAGAAGCAACTATCTTTGCACTTGCTGTTCACAGTATACAGGCCATGTACAGTCTATAGTACTAAAATTTTCAGCAGCATTTTTTAAGCTGAATAAATCACAAAGAAAAACATACAAGGATTGTCATACATCTGTTACAATAGATGCATATGGACTACCATCTCTGGCTTCCTTCTTAAATGACCAGTTGCCTGGCTGTGAATAACTGTCATATAATAATTACACTGGTTTAATTTAACAGATTGTTTACAACAGTAGGTGTGCTTTATGGTGTGCATAATGGACGTGCTAGTGTGAGTTGTGTAGGGTAGGTGGATGGGTATTACAATACATTGCAGTGTTTGCATTTTCTTTTTTTTAGCTTTTTTTAACTTTTTTTATAATAGCACATGTGATGCGTTACAGTGCTTTGACGTTCGTTTTTGTATCAGCAAATCTGCATTTTTACACAATGCACTGCAGCAACACCCAAGTGCTGTGTGAACAAGGCACTTAGAAAGCCATTGCTTTTTTATATGTCGTTGTGTTGAGCAGGCATTAATCAATGATGATCAACACAGCTCACTCAACCTAACATAATATATCAGGCAATTAACCAAAAGGTGAGAAGGCAGTCTAGAGCATACAATATAAATTAATTGGTGAAAATAAAATATGAGGAACACGTCATTATGAAGAAGATTTACTAATGCCAGTGCATACAGAATTTGGTGCAGCTCTGCATAGAAACCCACCAGCTACTAGGCTTTATTGCCAAAGCTTAATTTAACAAGCTGAAATAAGAAACTGATTAGTTACTGTGCACAGCTGCACCAAAGTATGTGTGCTCCAGTTTTAGTAAATCCCCCCCCTATATGTACAAAGAAACAGCCTTAATGAATTAGAACTAATAATGTTGTTATGATGCTGCATGAACCAGCCAATCAGTGAGGTGATATGAGTGAGATAAAGGGCAGCTGGGTTAGACATTAGTGAAAGGTGACAGTACTTGCAGGAGCAGTATTACTGAGGATAAGTAAATACTTACAGAAAAATGTAGCCTGGCATCATTTGAGCAGTTGGGTTGATATGTTTTAGGATAACTGTGAAATGGGGCATCTTGACATTTTTTTTATACCTTTAAAAAATGGGCATTAAGGTTGCTTGGAATTGTGACATCACTGTCTTAATTAGTAGAATTTATATACTTCCTTATTAGGACTGCATAGCGTTAGTTTCCCTATACATTAAAACCTTAGATTGCGAGCATAATTCGTTTCGGAAACATGCTTGTAATCCAAAGCACTCTTACTGTATATCAAAACGAACTTTCCCATAATAAATAATGGAAACTCAGAAGATTGGTTCCACAACCATTTATTCATAAGTCCTTCAGTTTATAGTCCATATAAAAAGAATATAGCAATGTGATAGGTTGTGTAACCATAAAATGCCCATCCACAAATGGCAGTCTCCACAAGGGGATTAGAAGGAAAATCCAGCAGGAGCTACAGAGTATAAAAGAAAAGAGAGGCGCCGCTAAGTGTAGCAATATGGTTACATTTAATGAAGGTTCAACATTTAGCAACTCACATGGTTGATGATTAAAAGAGGAATATCTAAGAATGCAGGCATCAGAGTAAAGCTGTCCACATAGACTGTCCTCCTTACCGCCAGCTCTTATTGCCATCAGTCTGCAGCTGTGATTGGGAAGACTACCCAGCAATAGAGCGATCTAAAAGTGATGCTTGAAGCGCTCATGGAGTGCAGTGTGGAAGGGATGACGTCGATGGCGGTGTGGAGGATGGTCTATGTGGACAGCTTTACCCCGGATGCCTGCATACTTAGATGTGCCTGTTTTAATCATCAACCAGATGAGTTGCTAAATGCTATACCTTCAATAAATGCAGGCATCTCTCTTCTCTCTTAAGGCCCGTACACACGATAAGAAAATCTGAAGGGAAATTTCGTCCGATGACCGATCTGCGGATTTTCGCATTGTTAGTATGGTGCTTTCGACAGCCGACTTCGACTTTTCGGCTGACAAAATCCTGATGTGCAGGCTATAACATTTTTGTTGTCCCTAATACAACGTCCGATTTTCATCTCATTAGTACAGATTTCAACGGGAAAAAATCTTAAGAGCAAGACTAGGCATGCTCAGAGACGAAACAACACATACAAAGCAATCCAACACAGGACATCACTTCTGCAGTAGAATTCTGTCATACGGGAAAATTCGTATGATAAAAACCTCTTCACTTTCCACATCAGACTAGCACGCCACAAAAAACAGACGACAGATCTTTCGATAATCTGATCATGCGTACGGGGTTTTACACTCAGTTGTGACATGACGCTACTTGTATATCAAGACATCTCTTGTTTATCAAATCAAAATTTTGAAAAAAAATTTACGTGTCTTGCAAAATTCTCTCAAACCAGGTTACTCTCAATCCAAGGTTTTACTGTATGTTCCTAGTACAACAGGATATTGAAAAGCAAAAGATGTTCAAAGTAGAGTGACCTGATAAAAAAGAAGCAATACCAGGGTAAAACAAAATGTACCTTGCAAGAGTAATTTGTAATAAATTATGCTATTCTTTTCAAGGATTACTAATATTGAAATTGTTTATGTTACATGTCATAAGGATATAAATTGTCCTCACATATACTGTGACATGGAAAACAACATTGATTGCAAGCCCAGACATATGGACTAGGCATCACATTTGAATTTCTGAGGACGTATCCAGCAGTCAAATCTCTTTAGCATCTTTTTTTGTAACCAGCTAATGAATGTAGGGATAATTTGCATATGATGTGGGGTTTCATTTGCAGCTGCATTGTATACACACACAGTGCAGCAAGAATCAAGTGGGATGGTCAAACTCAATGGACCATAGGGCTCTTCTGTCTCTCTGTTACTATAGTTATTTCACACTTAACCTCCATTGCTGCCTCTCCATAGCAAGAGAGTTTCCTTCAATTTGTCTTCAGTAGATTGGAAAAAACAGCACTCCAATGCTGCAATGGCTTTTTGTAAAGCGCACACTAATCCGATTGTTTTTCCATTCTAAAAACTTTAGGTCAGCTATCAGGCTGCCGCCAGAAACTAATTAATTTGCAAATGGGCCTTATTTTCACAGAAGGAGATCTTTACAAAGCTATGTCAGTTAAGCCAGTCACACCATAGTGACATGCATTGTCATGACATCTTCCTTCTGGTAAGATTCTTAACTTCCCCCATGCACATGAACTCAAATTACCCTATCAAGAGTAAATCTCCATTGAACACCAGATAAAAAGTTCAATGTGGTGGTCTGAATGAAGATGACTTACTGAAGATGGTAAGATTTATATCTCTCAATCATTGATTTTATTTGTATTTTTTTTGCATTCATCACAACTAAGCTCATTATTAACACATAAAAAATATAATCCTTGTTTGCCATTTGCAACATACTATATACAGTAGCTTAATGATTTTAAGTACAGTTGGTGTGTCTAAGTGGATACTGGTCAGTCTGGCAATGTCATGCAATTCATCAATATATTTTAATAATCAGTACACATTTATGTTGAAGAAAATATATATCAGAAAAGCAATTGAAGAAGACAGATATTATTAACAATTGAATAAGGTTTGTAGTAATCTCACAAGGACACTAACAAGACTAACAATATCCTTTGACCACAACTAAGAAAAAGGAAAATCACTTCTTCATTTGACCACACACATAGACAAGGCCAGTCTGGCATTCAACATATAACTTAGAAGCAAAACAGCTTGCATTTAGAATTATTACAATCAAGTAGAGACGATTGATTGAAGCCACCTGTCACCCTTAAGCTTCAAAGTTTAGAGGATTTACAACTAAACGCCAGACAAATATAAAAGGGGCAATTTAACACAACTATGTATTCAATAATATGTCATTAAATGTACTTTTTATTATAAGCAGTATATGTGCTTGAATTTGATTAGGTTTTACCCACTTGCAGTCTCTGAACAACAGGGCTCAGACTGGGAGAGGGAAAGAAACACAAGGAGCATGTTGATTAAAGAAAAAAAAAATGGAAAGCAGAGTAACAGAGAGATAAGTGCATCACATGCTGCTTCTCATTTGCAGTCCTTTTACAGGTTATGGTGTCCTTTTATGAAACTGAGATGAGTAGTGATCCTGCTGATCACAGCTAATCTCGGATCATTATCGGTTTATGAAACAGAGATGATTGGGGGAGAACATGTTCTCCCCTTATCATCTCTACACATGGAGAATCTGTCATTGACTGACACAGAAATGGCCAGTTTATGAAGCTGCGATCTCCGCACTTCACTGGCGATCTGTGCCAGTATTCACACTCCCGGATTCACCAGCCTGGAGGTGGTGAATCGGGGAGAGAAGACAGAATCGGGGGAGAACTTAGGAGGAAGAAGGAAGATTATTGACATCCTTCTTCCTCGTTCAGACCCCCCAACACAGTAATCATGTCCCCCTGCCATATTTATGTATATATTTACATATATATATATATATATATATATACATATACACACATACATGTATATATATTTAATGTGTGTATATATAAAAAATGTATGTGTGTGTATGTAGTATATATATATATATATATATATATATATATATATATATATATATATATTTATGTAGGGGGACTATTTAATTAACATTAGTGAGGGTCGAACGCACATGTACTCAGCAGTGATAATCTATCACTGCTTATTAAACGGGCACCAGTGATTTTCTCATACTGTAATCTTTCTTTATCTCACGAGATTACAGGCGGCCCATTCACTTGTACACAGGTCTTGTCCATTCTCAGAGGAAACACTTCTCCTCTGTTCACCCGGTGAGAACTGAAGTTCACTGCTTCATAAACAGGGTGCCAGAGGTGATATTTTTCCTCTGAGAACTGCCGCGAAGGGAACGGTGAAATAAAATTCACATTTTCATAAACGTACACCTACGGGCATGGAAGGAGACCTGGAAGTATTATTTAACTGCAGCAGAGAGAAAAAAAATCAAGTCACCTGCCCTGCTAGTTGCTGTGTTTTCCTGAAGTTCAGCTTTTGTGTATATAAGATGAATATTGAAATGTGGTGTTTTTTAGAGGCACCTGCTGTGCAGTATAGGGCCAACAATTGGCCAGTATGGTTAGCAATTTTGCAGGGTCCTTTGTAGCCTAAAAACCCAAACATATGAATCTAAAGACCCACTTACATGTTTTATTCACAAAGACTTAGTATTCTAAAAATACATTTTGGAGAACACAATGGAAGATTGTTGGTATGGGGAAGGGGCAACTGTTATATTGCTCACTGATGATCAGAGAGTGACTGCAATGTAAAATTTACCCTACCCCACAAAGTCACTTTTGGTCAAGGGGTCACCTGTAAAAGAAGCCTTTCTGTCAGCCCGTGTATTGAAAGCTGCAACTCCTCCATTTCCAAGCCCGTGCAAGTATTCTACATTACCAGTTATGTTGAATACTTCATCCCCCTCCAGTTGCTGGGGTACCTCCTAACATCTTGTATGCCACTACAGGTTTCACAAGCCCATAAAGGGAACAAGTATTCAACTCATCTGATGGTTAAAGCTTTTCAATCCTAGGTCTTCCAGAAATGTAAATATATAATTGCTTCTTTTTCAGGTGACCTCTTTGATGAAAGTAACCCTATGGTGCGAGAATCATTTAAAAAAAAATTAAGATATGATTGAGTATTATACAGGAAGACTGAACTGCTGAAAAATCAGCACTATCAACCACTATCTTTTTTATAGAACACCCTGCCACTATGTGGGGTTGAGCCAAAGTGCCCTGGGTTTGGTTCGAGCAGAGTTTGGCTTAAAACTTTAAATCAGACTGTAAATGCACTCAGCAAAGTGAAAGCAGGGGAAGAGGGAGGTGTTTTCCTGAGTGTGTGCTGTGCTCTCTGCCTCCCCCTACAGTGCAGTACCCAGCTGTGAGGGTGTTGGTACTGTAGTGCTGATTTTCTTAAGGGATCTATCTATCTATCCTATCTGTCTGTCTGCCTGTCTATCTTATACAGTATGTGTGTGCATATGTGTGTTTTTATATCTGTATGTGTGTGTTTGCATGTGTGTATTTATGTAAATGGTAATATGTGTGTATGTATACTACTTTTAATCCTGACCCCTATTCTAGTATGATCAGAAGGGGTTGTTCGTAATGGCAGCAAGGACTGCTGTTCTTCTGAATTGCAACCCACGCTCAGATTGCTTTTCAGAGGCATTTGGCAGGTGGTGAAGAGGCAATATGTCACCTCCTCACCTCTTGTTTTAATCCCCCTACACGCAAAATAAAAAAAAAAAACAGTGCAACTGTGTGGTTCTACCACCCCCCAACCTCACATGTGAACAAGCTCTAGGTTCACATCTGTGTGTCCTAAGACGGATAATCTCTCCAGGCCTCAGCAAACTCTGTGTACAGGTATTCTAAAGAATTAGAGAGGCATGTCAACACTGTGGATAGTTTCTCAGAAATATTTTTAATTACCTTCTCAATATGTAAATAAAGATCTATAAATACCTCTTTAGCCACATATCTTTAGGCATTTAGTATCTCAGGGCATGCTGGGAGTATCTTGGCACATGGTGCAAGTGGCAGGTGGTAGTGAGCGGTTCCCAGGTTAACTTTTGCACTGGGGCCCACAAGCTTCAAGCCATGTCTCTGAATAGCAGCCATGTCAGTTAAATAAAAAATGGCCAATTTCTAAGCTAATAGGCAAGGGTGTGTAAAGTGGCATGGGGTGGTCACTGTCCTGGGTAACATGCAGACAATGCAACAAAATGTTTTGAAGACTGCTTTTGGAGCTGCTGTTTCTACACAGCACACCATGTAAGGGTCTTTGCACACGGGCTTTCCATCCAGCGGACTCAGTTTTGCTCAGCGGGGATCGATCCACCAATCCCCGCTGAGCAGGCGGATGACAGGTCTGTCTCCGCTCACTGTCCTCTATGGGAGATCAGATAAAAACGGACCACCTGTCCATCTTCATTCGAACCCATCCGATTGGATCCTCCAGACAGATGGAAAAATAGGGTTACCATCCTTCTGGATTTCACGGACAGGATTGGATCGGATAGCAGCGGGTGTCAGTGGACTGACATCCGCTGCCCCATAGGGTTGCATAAAGCATCCGATCAGGTCGGCCTAAAGCATGTGCAGTGTTTCTGACTCCTACTACCATGACCACCTTAGTGATTTGGAGTGTTCCTTTAATATTTCTCAGAAGAAAACCTCTGTATACTGATTCCATTTCATTTGATCATCCTCTAGTTGTGTTAAATTAGTGCGGGGGGTGCGGCAGCGCGGGAAGGGTGCCGCGGCATTTTATTACTTGTATACCTTAACTATAGTATATATTTTATATGCGGCCCTAGAAAATTTCTCTACACTCAATGTGGCCCAGAGAAGCCAAAAGGTTGGACACCCATGGCTTAAATCAAAGCATAATCACCAAAAAAAGACACATGGGCCTAAATGAGAGACAGAAATGTTGTCCATGGAATTAAAGAGGTGAGAAGATCCTGTAGCAGAAAACGGTGGTAAGGCTGCACACAAAGTGACCAATCCAGCCACATCAACTACAGAGGAGCTGATGACAAAAAAAAATCCATAGCCAAAAATATGCTGCCAAAGTACACTTTTTTTTGAGGCCACCCATAAAACACCAAGTGAATCTTTAAGGCATTGCCTAAACTCCTAATTCAAAGGGTTTTTGCTCTCAAAGCCACATAAAAAGGTCCTCTACCACTGTACATTTAATTTATTTCTGTTTATTTATTTTTTTACTTTTTCTTTTTACATTAGCACAGGTTGTCCCCAGTAGTTCCAAATGCCCCAAGTTTACAACTTGTTGAATCCTTGGTGAATCAAACCTCATTTCTAGTCATGATGTTGTCAGTGACCAAGAATAGTTAGCCTTCACTAAAACGCAAAACCTAAACATTCGTGCCTCTAGACATTCCAAAAATAACATGTAAATGCACATCATAATGCTCTACAATTATCTCTATTTTTCAGTAAGTTTCAGTTCATTAATTTGTAAATTTGAATAAAGTGTATTAAAAAGATAGGCAACTAAGCATTTTGATTTTTTTTTTTCTTAACAATGCTGTATAGCTCATTCAAAACATAAAATCTAAGTGTTTCCACATCTACTTTGATTTATAATAGGTGTTCTGCTTACCATTTAACCATCTGGAGTCATGCTGCTCTGTTCTAATTGGATGATGATTTCCAAGCGTGCGGAAAATAGCAAAATCTCTTCCCATAAAATCTGCTGCAGTCCCAGAATATAGTTCCCCATCTGTGAAATAAAACAAAATTTGCCAAATTTTATTTTTTTAACCATTTAAATTATATTTCTAGCAAGTCTTACATGAAGGCACACTGAGTTATACCCAGTCTAAAATAGGTGCAGTAAACTAACCATTCATTCAAAGGCATTGCTGTAATTTCCTTCACACCAGATGTATGGTAACATTTTATTATACTCTAAACTGTGATATCTACTGTAGCATAAGGAACTCAGGTAAATGCATAAGAGCCAACCTAACTCTGAAGTGCCACAAAACACCAAATAAAAATGAATCCATGTAATGTCACTTGTAACATTAGTAAATGCCAATATCAAACTTTCCATAAGTCAACATCTGTATGGCGCTAACGGTGCACAATACTATAATTCTTAGCTGAATACCTACAGCACTGGGTATTGTTAATTCAAACCTGTTCAACATTATCATTATTTTATGCTTTAGAAACATTTTACAGTATTTATGCTTTGGCTCATGTTTTCTGTGCACAGAAAACCGATCTTCTAAAAAAGGAATTATCTATTTAAAAATAGCTCTATAAGGTCTTCTGAAGTAGTGTGCCTCCTGAATATCCTTTTTGGGATTCACACTTAGGAAAGGATTTACTAAGGTGTGAGGTTAGGTGAAGAGCAGAAAAGAAGTTGGCTTTAAGATGTTTTGGTGAGAAATAGTGAATCTGTGTGCTGTGTGCACTTCCAAAGGTCCAATCACCTTCAGATAAAAAAGAGAAAATAGAGGTTTTTGTTCACATGATTGGATCCTTTGAAGGTATACCACCTAATTTCATGTATCAGCTTCTCGCCTGCTCACTGTACTTCATATAAATCTACACCACTTTAATAACTCAGGCTGCTAAAGTGAATTTTTAGGAAGGTAATAATTGTGGCTATCATTACTGATTTTGATCCTATATATGCTATATTATCAAAAACATTAATACAGCTTCAATTCTTCTGCAAAGGCTGTCCACAAGATTTAGGAGTGTCAATGGGAATGTTTCCCATTCTTCCAGAAGTGCATTTGTGAGGTCAGGCGCTGATGTTGGACGAGAAGGCCTGGCTCACAGGCTCCGCTCTAATTCATCCCAAAGGTGTTCTATCAGGTTAAGGTCTGGAATCTGTGCAGGCCAGTCAGGTTTCTCTACCCCAAACTCGATCATCCATGTCTTAATTTGTCATTCCTCAGTGGGGACATCTGCACTGACAATCAGGGCACTGATTATCAATGCAACCCCAACAGTGCTCATCAGCGCTGCCATCCAGTGCCCACCAGTGCTGCCAATTAGTGCCCATCAATGATGCATTTCAGTGCTGACCAGTAATGTCAGTGCCTCCTTAGCAGTGCTGCCTACCAGTGACATCTACCAATGACCATCATTGCCTCCTATCATTGCCTATCATTGCCACCTATCTGTGTTGCCTATCAGTGTCCATAAGTGCTGCCTATCAGTGCCCATTAGTGCCACCTAACAGTGCCCATCAGTGCTGAATATTAGTGCCTTCTTATCAGTGTCCATTAGTGCCCCCTCATCAGTACCCACCAGTGCAGCCCCATCAGCACATATCAGTGAAGGAGAAAAATTACTTATTTGCAAACTTTTAAAACAGAAACTAAGGAAAACATTTTTTCTTTTTAAAATGTTCAGTTTTTTTCATTTGTTTCTTTTCCAATGTTTTTATTTGAATATTCAAAAAGGAAAAAACAGACAAACAATGTTGTACAGACAATATGATAGACGATCGTGGTTATTATGGCACAAAAACATTGTCAGTATTGCTGAGAGTAACATAAATAGGTTAATCTCGATGGGGATAAATATTAGTCAATTTTGTGGCTAGTTTTCTTGCCCTCCCACGAGACCAGACGAAACATTCTTTATATTTAAAATATATTTTTAGACAATAAAAAGGAAATACGAAAGAGATTAGAATAAGAAAGACAAACAAAAAGGGGAAAAAGGGAGGGGGAAAAAGTGGAGAAAGATGGGGTAGGAGGGTGTGATCTCATAGATTAGATGGAGATACTTCAGGTTAGATTAGATTAGAGGGAATTAAAGTAAATTACCAGTGTGCTCAGAATAGGCCCTCAGATGTGGCCTATATCGGTCCATTTTCATTTGTTTAGAATAAAAAAAAAAAAACAGTGGTGATTAAATGCCACCAAAAGAAAGCTCTATCTGTCTCAAAAAATGATACAAATTTTGTTTGGGTACAGCATTGCATTACCATTGTCATTCAAAGTCGGACGGCACTGAAAGCTAAAATTGGCCTGGGCAGGAAGTGGGTGAAAGTGTCCTGTAGGCAAGTGGTTAATTCATGATGTATGGGCAAGGATGTTGTACAGAAGTTGATCTATGACTTTTTTTGCTTGATCAGCGCCACCGGCTACAGTCGGCAGCATTGATCAATGTATTTTGAAGGTTTGGAAGTCTCTAATGGTTGGGGAAATTTCTAAAAAATTTATTGAAAGGTTGAAGTAAAATGACAGGAGTCAGTAATCAGTGGGTACTATTAAAGTCTACCATCTTGGAGGCAACTAAGTTATATATCAGGCAAGTTAGTAAGAATAAACAGAAGAAAAAAAGCAATATGGTTAAGGTAAGTAGGGATGATCGAACAGTTTGGGTCGACCATCGGTTCGACCCGAACATTGGCTGTTCGAGGTTTGGCCGAATTTAGAACTTTTTGCCCAAAAAGTTCGGAATTTGGCAACCAGAACCGACCAAAATGTAATGGTTCAGGAAATGGGCTTTAAAAGCTGTGATTGGACCAGACCCATCAGTAAAAGACAATTAAGGGGGCAGGAGAATGCTAGGAATGTGATTGGAGTGACTAGGGGGTCCATAGTCCAATCATTAGTGAATACGCCCCCCAGTATATAAGATAGCCCCCGCCAAATTCCTAGCATTCTTATACAGGGACATGGAAGAGAGTGGAATGCTGTTCTGTTACTTCTGTTGCAAAGTGTTACAAAGTGTCATTTAGCAATTTTTAGTGTGAGGAAAGGGATATCTAGTGTAGTTAGGGTGCTATTTTCCACTATAGTTAGCTTTAATTTATTCAGTTTCTGTAGGGAAAGTGTTAAGTGTAAGGGGACCATAGTGTAGTGTAGGGTTAACTGACTCTGACTGCTGTGGAAGGGTGACAAAACCCTTCCATAGCAGGGTGAGCGCTATAGAGAAAAGATTGTTTCTCTTGTGTCACTTTCAGAGCAGGGATATGGCTCCGCTCAGGCTCTGTGTGAGGAAGGAGTGCCGGCGATGAGAGATGATCTCATATGTTTACATATGAGATCATCTCTCATTGGACAGCTTGATCACGTGGTGAATGGCCGCTGTGATTGGCCATTCACCACGATCTGTGATCTGCTGTGTCCAAGGGACACGGCCGACACAGATTCTCCCCGATGCGCGCTCGCGGGAGCGCACGGGGGGCGTGTCACTGGGAGGCCGTTTAAAAACGGCCTCCCGAAAATTCGAGTCCGCGCTGCAGCCGTATATAGGCTGTAGCGCGGATGGCAGGAGGTTAAGAAAAGAGATAAAACATTTTTTAGGCACATTAGTGATAGAAGGAAAGCATACAATGGGATCACTAAAATGAAACTTGGGCTCAACACACATGCTGAGGGACACCTGGATATAGCAAACCATTTAAGCAATTGTTTTGTTCAGTCACCTAAGAAATAAATTGCACTAACAATAACAAGTTGGGGAATCATATTGGTTCTAGTAATAATGGTTCATTTTTAGGATTTCTGAAGACAGAGGTAGCAGAAGAACTGGCTTGGTTAAAACTTAATAAAGCAATGGGCCCTGATGGTATTCATCGCAGAGTTCTTAGAGAACTTTGAGATATAGTTGTTGGACCATTAACTGATCTTTTTCATTAATCTTTTCTAACAGGAGAAGTTCCCCATGACTGGCGGACAGCTAATATTGTACCTATCCACAAGAAGTACAGCAAGGTAGAAGCTGGCAATTACAGGCCAGTGAGTTTAATATCAGTTGCAGTCAAGGTATTGGAATCACTCCTGAAAAGAAGGATCACTTATCACTTAAAAATACACAACTTGCTGGACCCAAAGCAGCATGGCTTTACTGAGGGCAGATCATGTCAGACTAATCTGATTGTTTTTTTTTTTTTACTATATTACCAATGTTTTGGACCAGGATGATGCTGTGGACACAGCAAGGCATTTCATACAGTTCCACATAATGATCTAATACAAAAGTTGTACAAGCTAGGACTTAACCCTTGGGTGGTTCAGTGGATTTGCAGTTGGCTAAAGGATAGATACCAGAGTGTGGTTGTAAATGGGGTTCACTTGGAACAGAGAGCAGTCACTAGTAGTGTACCACAAGGCTCTGTACTGGGTCCTGTTCTATTTATTCAATATGTAAGTGATATAAATAAAGGTTTGTTGGCAAGGTATGTCTTATAGGTGATGTCACAAAGATGTGTAATAGGGTTGATATCCCTGGAGGTGTCTGTAACATGGAACTTGATGGGAGGTACAGTGTTAGCCAGCACTACAGAAGAAAAATATTTGGGGGTACTTATTTCAGATGATTGAAAAAGGAGCAAAAAATGTGACCAGGCAGTTGGAAAAGCGAATAATTCTAAAATGCATTACAAGAGAGATCACCAGCAGAAAGGAGGTCCTGATTCCCCTATATACACTGCTCAAAAAATTAGGTATATAGAGTATAGCGTCAAGTCAATTAAACTCCTGGGCTATTGATCTGGTCAGTTAAGTAGCTGAGGGGGTTGTTAATCAGTTTCAGCTGCTTTGGTGTTAATGGAATTAAAAACAGGTGCAAAGGATGGGCAACAATGAGGCAACCACCAAAACAGGAATGATTTTACAGGTGGAGGCCACTGACCTTTTTTTCACTACTCATCTTTTCTGACTGTTTTCACTATTTTTGCATTTGGCTAGGGTCAGTGTCACTACTGGTAATATGAGGCAAAACCTGGTCCCTATAGAGGTTGCACAGGCAGTCCAACTCCTTCAGGATGGCACATTAATATGTACCATTGCCAGAAGGTTTGCTGTGTCTCCCAGCACAATCTCAGGAGCATGGAGGAGATTCCAGGAAACAGGCAGTCACTCTAGGTGAGCTGGACAGGGCCGTAGATTGTACTTAACCCATTAGCAGGACCTGTATCTGCTTCTTTGTGCAAGGAGGAACAGGATGAGCACTGCCAGAGCCCTACAAAATGACCTCCAGCAGGCCACTGGTGTGAATGTCTCTGACCAAACAATTAGAAACAGACTTAATGAGGGTGGCCTGCGGGCCCGACATCCTCTACTGGGCCCTATGCTCACTGCCCGGCACCGTGGAGTTTGATTGGCATTTGCCATAGAACACCATAATTGGCAGGTTTGTCACTGGTGCCCTGTGCTTTTCACAGATGAGAGCAGGTTCACCTTGAGCACATGTGACAGACGTGAAAAGGTCTGGAGAAGCCGTGAAGAGAATGTTATGTTGCCTGTAACATCGTTCAGCATGACCAGTTTGGTGGTGGGTTAGTGATGCTCTGGGGAGGCATATCCATGGGAAGATGCACATACCTCTACAGGCTAGATGATGGCACCCTGACTGCCATTCGGTATCGGGGGGGGGGGAATCCTTTGACCCATTGTCAGACCCTATACTGGTGCAGTGAGTCCTAGGTTTCTCCTGGTGCACGACAATGCCCGGCCTCATGTGGTGAGTTCCTGGAGAATGAAGGAACTGATAGTATTAAATGGCCCCCACGCTCGCCTGACCTAAACCCAATAGAACACCTCTGGGACATTATGTTCTGGTCCATCCAGCGCAGCCAGGTTGCACCTCAGTCTATTCAGGAGCTCAGTGATGCACTGGTCCAGGCAGTGTAGATCTTTAGTGAGATCTCTTTTAGAATACCGTATCCAGTTCTGTAGACCTTACTTACAAAAAGATATTGATAAAATAGATGGAGTCCAGAGACGGGTAACAAAAATGGTGAAAGGTTGGGAAATAAAATATATCGAGAGCTTTTTCAGGAACCTACTATGTACAGTCTGCAGTAAAGAAGGGAAAGGGGAGACATGATTAAAACCTTTAAATACATTAAGGGGATAAATAAGGTTCAGGAGGGCAGTTTTTTTAATATGAAACCAAAATCAAGACCATTGGGACATACCTCAAACTAACTGGAGGAAAGTTCAAAACTAACTGGAGGAAAGTTCAAAACTAATCTTAGAAAGTATTATTTTACTGAAAGGGTAAAGGCCTGGAATAAACTATCAGCAGTGGTAGCAAGACAGTCAACAGTAAATGGCTTCAAACATGCTTGGGACAAACATCGATATATACTCAGACCTAAGACAATAAAGTTAGCAAAACAACAAAAAAAAACAAAATCAAACAAAAAATAAATAAAAATGAGCAGACTCAATGAACTACTTGGTCTTTTTCTGCCGTCACTTTTCTATGTTTCTATGTAAAACCCCTTTCACACAGGCTTTCTGATCAGGTCCGCCTGTCAGTTTTTCAGGCATACCTGTTCGGGTGCTCCATGTACCTCTATGGAGCAGTGGATGTCAGCGGGGACATCTCCGCTAACATCTACTGCTCTCCGATCTGATGTGGTCCGTGAAATCAAGACAGATGGAAGGCGGTCCATTTTCATCTGATCTCCCATAGAGGAGAGTGGGTATCTGACAGCTCTGTCTCTGGAAAGTACGTGGAGACGAAGCTGTCATCCGCCTGCTCATCTGGGATCAGTGGATCGAACCTCACTGAGCAAAACAGAGTCAGCCAGGTGGAAAGCCTGTGTGAAAGGACCCAAAGTCTCCCCACTATCAGGCTGCAATAGCTCTGCGAGGTGATTCCCTCATCTGCATCAAGTGTGCTTGCAACCTGCTGGTTGAGTTAAAAAAACTGTATCATTTGTGGGCTGCTTTAGATCTTACTCAATTTGTTAAACTACTCACGCCCTGACACTCTCCTATCTCTAATACAGAGACACAAATTATTTTGTAGATCAAGATAAGAACTAGGGCTAATTAGACTCTTGGACATAGAAGGTATTTTTTAATCAAACAGATATAACCTAATTAATTGAATGGTTTATTTACCAGGCCAAAAGGTATTAACTAAGAAAAGTTCACTGTACAGCTTATTCAATGTGTATTATTGGATAAAAAATAAATACTCACAACTAACTTTGTGTAAATATAGAAAGTTGGAAAGTAATAACAAATGCCAAATTATCTAATTATCTCTAGGCTATACCGAGCATAATTTAAAGGAACTTTATTTTAAGAAAGTTATTACTAGTGGGGACATAGATGCATCAGATATAAAAACCTCAAAGTAAAGGATCAGCCTAGACTGAGGTATGGTTGTCTAAAGGATCATACTTGAGAAGATGGCAGCATCTGCAAAGAAGTCTTTGGGCACCAAAGAGAAGTCCCTGTGTGTGAATGCTTAGCAACACCACGATTTAGCACCATGTTTATAAATCTCTGCAATGCTATTGCGGTGATCTCCTCCGCTGTGCTATTGTGTTCTGACAGGGGATCAGTGCTGGCAGCAACTGGATGCCAGTGCTAATCAGCTGCTGGTCAGATGCTGGTTTTCCATCATGCCCCTTCTCATCCAAAATCAGTGCCTGACCTCACAAATGTGCTTCTGGAAGAATGGTCAGACATCCCCATAGATACACTCCTAAACCTTGTAGACAGCCTTCCCAGAAGAGTTGAAGCTGCTATAGCCATAAAGGTTGGGCCAACTCAATATTGAACTCTATGGACTAAGACAGGGATGCCATTATAGTTCATGTGTGTGTAAAGGCAGGCATCCCAAAACTTTTGGTAATTTAGTGTATGTCATTTAGATTGTCGCAAAGTAAAGTGAAGTATGACATTTCTGTATGTCAAACTGCATAAAAGACCAAATTGTTTAGTTTTTAAGTTTAAAATTCAAAAAAGCCCAAAAGAAAGTAAATATGGACATATAATTAAAAACGAAAATAGTGGAAAAGTTATTTGGTTTAGCAATTGGATCACAGTAAATATAGGCCTGGAATTAAATGTATTTACTTCAAAGATTACAAGTGCTATAAATGATTTTGCTTGCTCAGCATGAGGTACATGATCAAAAATGCACCAGCATTGCCGTCTTCCTAACAATTCGTGTGTGGGTTCCACTGTGATGTACAAAAATACCCTTAATTATAGCCTTGCCTGGGTAATTTTAAGGAAAAAGAAAAAAAAACTCACTAAAAACTTTAAGTAGTAAAGTGACTTTGATGTTTTGCTCAACCTTTATATAACCTTATCCCTGTTTGTTATCACTTACTCTACAGGCGCCTGGGAGGAAAAAAAAGAAAGAAATCAATGAAACTTAAATGAAAGGATCAGTACACCTTCCAGTTCTTTTGCTGAACGGATAAGGTCAGTTAAGAAACAGTGCTTGACTCCAGCACACTTGTTCAATAAAGCAAAGAGCAACGTGAAAAGTGCAGTAGCCCATAGCAACCAATCATCTCTCATTGATCTAACTGCAGTAAACTGAAATCTGATTGGTTGCTATAGATTTTTGTAATATTCAAGCTTGATGTAAGTATATATCTATATATATATATATATATATCATTTTTTTATTTTTATTTTTTTTCCATCATTGCAGGCTGACAGAAAAGAGGGTGTAACATAAAATGGTTACATTGTTTCTTAAACTGTATCTCAAATCTTTTTTTTATTTTTTTGCATACATGAGAATATAGCAATTTATATCTATAATGTAAACAGGCAGATTGTCCAGCCCTGTGTGGGAGAGGATAATCTTTTACTGTTCAAAGGAGAAGAGGGATGCCCAGCTGTCATGGTCAGTGTACTATCACATTGTATTTTAGTGTTATGGCCATTTATACAGGAGTGGACAGATATTTGCTCAGCTATTTACAGAAGAAAATAATTATATTGTGTATTATATATACTGTATACAATATATATATATATATATATATATATATATATATATATATATATATATATATATATATAGCATATATTAATTATATGATAGAATTATGTTCAGCTATGTGCTGAAGAGAAGAACTACATTATGTCAGATACGTGTTGCAGCTGAATGCTCTAAAAGAAATAAGGAGAAAATTGTACAGGGTTTCTAAAACATTACAGGCAGTTTTGGAATACATTCCATGTTATGGGTGTATACTAACATATTTAGTCTTTAGAAGAGAAGTATGGGTTTCCCAAAAAAAATAAAAAATTATACTCACCTATGTGGATGCAGCATCCATCTGATGCTACATCTGTTCCCCCCCTGCCTCCACACTGAGAAATGAGAACAAACACCACAGATCACTCAGTTCTTTGCACTGAATAGAGAGCCATGAATGTGAGTCAACGGCTCTCTGCTCTGCCCCTCCAGTGCTCACTGAAGCTCTTAGCCATGCAGAGGGAAGGTAGGGGTCTCTTGCTGGGAGGCTGAGCCAGCTGCTGGTCAAAGCTGCTGGGTGGATCCCAACTGTAAAGTCATGGTACACCTTGTTTGTTTAAACATTTTGTTTTCACCCTGTGCTGATCACCTGTAAGGTGCATCAGCTGTGACAAAATTATATTTGTGTGCTTAATCTGCTCTCACCCCTTGTTGTTTGATGTACAGATTTTCACTTTGGTTTTGAAAGCGCCCACTCATTCATCTCCTCAGAAAGCTCTGGCAATGCAACACCTTCAATGGCGTGTCTGTGGTGAAGGATCACCCACGTGCATGGATATTTGCCATTTAAGCACAAGAGTATGCATGTAGCCACAAGGGACATGTCATGATGTGATTGGCGTGCACGTGGACATCACATAGCACACCGCGCATGTGCAGTACAAGCGCAAATGGCACTTTTTTTTAAGGAAGTGTTTCCAGTTCGCAAGCCTCTGTCAGATGCTGGAGGGGACAAAAATCAGCAGCAGCTGGGTTGTATGAGTCACTGTGGGTGCATTTTTACAGGCACGGTCTGGTTCTGTTACTTTTGGATAATCAATGCTGTGTGTGATAAGCTGTATAGCTTGGCACAAGCCTTGAGTACACTAAAGCTAGTACCTCAAGTTTGTCTTGCCTAAGAGAAATATCCTCCCGAAAGAGGAGTGAAGGGGAACTGTGGTGCCGCCTTCAGGACTAGAAGATCCTAGCCGTGCTTCCTCTGTATTTACCTACCCTGAAGGGCAAGAGGCGACTAGCCAATCTGAGCCATTACAGTTGTCAGGCATAGTAGCCACATCCAGTGCTTCTGCCACAGCATACCTCACCAAGGATGATTTGGCGTTGGCCGGCCTTAAGGGTAAGGTTGTTGGCATGATTGCAGCATCACAAGGAGGGAGGAAACGTGATAGAACCCCCTCACCTGAGCCACCCCCTGAGTCAGTTCAGGATTGGGCAGAGCATGTGGAAGAAGTAGCTGTAAAAGACCCTGTAAAAGGTCAAGCTGAGGTTTCCACTTCTGGGGAGTCAGGACCTGAGGAGTCATACTCAGCCTATCAATCCCAGAGATTGTTGATTCAGTCTCTCACTGAAATTATCTGGTTTGGATACAAATGACCTCCCTTAGAGATGTCTGAGGTCTCTTTTTCCCCTCTAGGCTCATCGCGCCCTCCTCATAGTCCTCAGGCTTTTCCCTTACATCCTCTGTTGGAGCAGGCAATGTATGCTGATAAGGATCATCCTGATAGTATTTTTTGTTCCTTCCAAAAGGTTTTCACTATTGTATCCTATGGAGGAAAAATTCACGAGAAAATGGAATATACCTTATGGCCACAAACATTGGTACTTAAAAATCTCCATAGGCAAAGTTTAAAAGTGTATACAGGTTACCAGTTTAGAGTTACAGAGAGAGTCTACAGCTAGAATTATTGCTCTCACTCTAACGATCATGGGGATACCTCACATGTGGGGTTTGAACACAGCTTACACATGTGGACGCGATTTGTGTATGCGTTTGCTTCTACGCGCGAGCTCGGAGGGACAGGGTGCTTTCTTTTTTTTTTTTTTCTTATTTTACCTTTTGTTTTGTTTTTTTACACTGTCCCTTAAAAAAAGTGTTTTGATCACTTTTCTTTCTATTACAAAGAGTGTAAACATCCGTAGTAAAAAAAATAAGCAGGACAGGTCCTCTTTAATGTGAAATCTGGGGTTTAAAAGACCTCAGATCTCACATCTACACTAAAAAGCAAAAAAAAAAAAAAAAAAGAGTAATTTTTTTCATTTTGAAAAAAGAGACCCTTTAAGACCGTTGGGAGGAAGTGACGTATGACGTTGTTCTGGTCCTCCAACGCCATAGAGTCGAGTGGGGGCCAGCTTGCCCTCACTCAACTTCCTGTCTAGGAGGAGAGAGGACCAGATAATTTTCCCCACTACTGACAGCTCAGGTAAGTGGGTAAAATGACCAGGAAGCTGCGGGTGGGAGGCACCTCTCCCACCATCCATAAAAGTGATCCCTGGGCAAATCTGCCACTGGGACCACTTTTATGAGAAAGAGGACTGCCCGCCCAGTAAAAAAATACCAGGGTAACTCCGGTATTTAACGTCAAAATGGCAATGTATAACTGCGTAGGGCGGTCCGAAGGTTGGTAAAGATCTAGTTGATAAGAAGTTAGAATCTTTGCTAAAGGTCTCCTTTGCTGTTCTAGGGTCTGTGATACAACCAGCAGTAGCAGCTATAACAGTTTGTCAGTCTTTAAAAGACCGTATTAAGCGAGTTTCCAGGATGGTTACTTCTTAAGGAGAGTCTGTGGAAGATTTGACAGATCTACCTTGCACTTTATGTTTTGCAGTGGATGCTCTTAACCATTTGCCAACCGCCTGCCCCAGTTTTACTGCGGCAGGCTGGCTCGGCTGCGTCGGTCATGTGCGTGGTGCTGGGGGGGCAAGTGCGCGTCGTTGCCGGCATGCTTCTGCCCTCACTAGGCAGCAGGGATGACGATGCATGGGGCTGGGGGCACCGACTGCCACTGGCCACCCGTGATGTTGTAAACACAGCCGACCGTTCCTCTCTCTGAAATAATCACAGAGCGCCTGTCATCCTTCTATATAGGATCCCAGGTCTCTATGGTCATTTCACAAGCCCCTCTACCCACAGTTAGTAAACACTCCCCTAGTCTTACATTTAACCCTTTGATCACCCACTAGGTTAACCCCTTCCCTACCAATGTCATTATTAGAGTAACAGTGCAAATTTTTTAGCACTGATTACTGTAGTAATCTCACTGGTTCCCCCAAAAGTGTCAAAAAGGTCAGTTAGGGGTCCAATCTGCCTTCCGCAATGTTGCAGTCCCGCTAAAAATCGCAGCTCGCCGCCATTACTAGTAAAAAATAAATAAATAAATAACAATGACATAAATATTTCCCCTAGTTTGTAGACACGATAACTTTTGCGCAAACCAATCAAAATACGCTTATTGCAATTTTTTTTACCAAAAAATATGTAGCAGAATACAAATTGACCTAAAAGGATGAAAAACATTTGATTTTTATTTATTTTTTTTTTTGGAATGTTATATAGCAAAAAGTGAAAAATATTGTTTGTTTTTTTTTTCAGAATTGTCGCTCTTTTTTTGTTTATAGCGCAAAAAAATAATAATAGCACAGGTGATCAAAAGAAAGTTTTATTTATGGGAAAAAAGGACATCAATTTTATTTCAGTACAGTGTCGCACGACCACACAATTTTCTGTTTAACTAACTAAGGGAGTAAATCCTTCCGGTCCAGAACTGGTTAAAGACTCCATACAGCAAATGTCACGGTTTGCTCTTTTAACAGTGTATATGAGCAGAATCCTACAACTAAAAAGCTGGTCTGCGGAACTACCGTGTAAAAAGTTGCTGGCTGGCTTTCCCTTTCATGGAGAATGCCTATTTGGTGATGATTTGGATACGTATATCCAAAAGTTTTCAGGGGAGAAGAGTGCATTGCTAACCGTTAAGAGGAAAACAAAAATCCTTCTTGAATTTCTTGCACTTTGACTCCCATTGCTTCTTATCCCAGGCAGTTGCGACAGCCCCAGCCATCTGGATCTAGAGCCAAGCCTTCAGAGCAAAGGCAGAAGAAACCCTGGGCCCAGAGATCTACCAAGTCTACCTCTAAGCTTACCTTGTGAAGGGGCGCCCTCACTCAATTGGGTGGGGGGAAGGCTGCTATGGTTCTCGAAGGTCTGGGTAGAAATAATTCAGGACAACTGGGTTATTTCCACTATCTTGCAGGGATACAAACTGGAAATTCATGTGTTTCCGCATCCTGTAAAACCAAACACACCTGCAGATCCTCTAAAAAGAAGATTTTTTTGGGGGGCTTTGGACCATTTAAGGTCTCAAAGAGTGATTACAGAGTTTCCTGGAGGATGAAAGATTCAGGGGTTTTTACTCAAACCTTTTTGTAGTCCCCAAGCCAAACAGGAAGGTGAGACCTATTCTGGATCTCCAAGCTCTGAACCAGTTTCTAAACATTCATACTTACTGAATGGAGTCAATTCACTCAATCACGGCCTCCCTGCAGGGAGAGGAGTTTCTAGCATTCATAGACATCAAGAATGCATACCTTTACTTGACTACTTTTAAGGCCCATCAAAGGTTTTTACACTTTGCAGTAGAAAACCGTCATTTTCAGTTTGTGGTCCTGCCCTTCGGGTTGGCCACAGCTCCAAGAGTGTTCACAAAGATCCTAGCTCCAGTATTGGCCACTCTAAGGTCTCAAGGGATATCAGTGATAGGATATCTAGACAATTTATTACTAATAAATCGATCGACTTCTACTCTAAGCTGGAATGTTTTCGAGACAGTTCAGTTCTTAGAACGTATGGCCTGGATTTTGAACTTGGCAAAGTCAACATTACAGCAAGTCCAGCATCTGGAATATCTGAGTTTCCTTGTGAACACAATGCAGGCAGAGATATTCTTGCCATCAAGAAAGGTCACAGACCTGAAGGACCTGGTTTGATCATCAAGAAGGCAAAAGTATCCTTAGGTATGCATGAGGTTATTAGCGAAGATAGTGTCCTCATTCGGGCAGTTCCCTATGCTCAAGTCCATGCCAGACCTTTACAGAACAACATTCTGTCAGCATGGACCAGAAAGGTCCAGTCTCTAGACTGATGCATGTCCATGGTACCAAGAGTACGTCAGAGTCTAAGTTGGTGGTTGATGACCAGAAATTTGGAGAAAGGGAATTCCTTTCTTCCAGTAGTCTGTAAAATAGTGACTACAGATGCCAGTCTCTCCAGCTGGGGAGCTGTTCTGGAGGAAGCCACTGTCCAAGGAAAGTGATCTGGGGTAGAAAAGAGTCTTCCAATCAATGTCTTAGAAATCCGAGCAGTTTTTCAGGCTTTAAAGAACTGGATGCCCAGACTTCAGAGTGACCCTGTCAGGATACATTCCAACAATGCCACAGTTGTGGCTTATATCAACCATCAGGGAGGCACCAAAAGTCAGCTCAGAAGGAGGTTGATATAAGTTTTTTTGCCCAAGGTGGTGTCTTCTTTTAATTTGAAAAAGGACATTTTACTGCCTTCCTTTTTCCAAATTCTCAAACAGTGGAGAAAATGGTATTACAATCTCTTGATGTAGTACGTGCATTTAAGATTTTCTTGAAAAGGTTAGCTTAGATTTGAAAGACCAACCTTTTATTCCTGCTGTCAGAAGGGCCCATGAAAGGGCAGGCAGCATCTAAGTCTACAATTTCTCAATGAATTCGCCAGGTTATTATCCAGGCATTCGATTTAAAACGGAAGGTTCCACCTTTTCCGGTAAAGGCACACTCTACCAGAAGAGTAGGTGTCTCTTGGGCAGTTCGCCATCAAGCTTCTATGGCTCAAGTTTGCAAGGCCGCGACTTGATCTTTGGTGCATACGTTCACTAGATTCTATCAAATGGATGTTGGAACCTAAAAGGAGTCTGCATTTGGCGGTAGTGTTCTTCAGGCAGCTATGTAGATCTTTTGTGGTCTGATGGCGGTATTTATGGTGTCCCCCTCGCTTCAAGTGCATTTCTATGGGACGTCCCATATGGTAATAAATACAGCACTGTGTCCCATGATGTACTATAAAGAGATATGGATTTTTCCTACAGTTTACCTGTAAAATCCATTTCTTGGAGTACATCACAGGACACAGAGGTCCCTCCTCCCCTCTTGTATGGGATGTTTATTGCTTTCTACAAATCTGAGGTACTTCCTGTGTGGGAGGGGTTATATAGAGGGACTTCCTGTCTGATTGGTTGCCAGTGTCCATTCCCCTATAGGTGGCGTATAACCTATATGGTAATGAATATGGCTCTGTGTCCTGTGATGTACTCGAAGAAATGGATTTTACAGGTAAACTGTAGGAAAAATCCATATATTTTAACTATTGTGACACTGCAACATGCCTTTAGAACACAATTTAATGTTGAAGTAGAAATCTGTAAACATACATATTTTCTCAGTTCTCAGACCGTACTGTCAACTTTCATTGACGTGATACAACATCCATCAGAATCTTCAGCATTTTGCATTTTTGGGAATATTGGAGTAACTTCAGTAATCAAAAGCAATCAGTGAGCTATTACTGCCCATCTAGATAGTAATTAATTTCAGTTATCTGTGATCCACTTCAGCCATAATCCACAGACCATCTAATAGGGACATTGACATTAGAGACTTTCTGAAGCCACAGCTTACTCTCTTCTCTGCTTAGATTCAAAGTTTCCAGTCAAATGCAAAGTTCTGAGGCAGGTCTAATTCTGAAAGGTAACAAAGGGATACCTCTGATTTTTTTTTTATTTCTGGCTATCTGAATGCAAGGGGCCAGCCATGTGTGTGTTTGGGAATACTTCTCTAGCGTCACAAATAGGAGGTTCTCAGATCATTAGATTACCATCATAGGAAGTGGGGTGGGCTGGTGCACTTAAATAATGCCTGAATAATAAATTGATGCACTGAGAAGTACTTAATGGCTGCATCTCAACACCAGGCAAGTTAACCCTCTCCTCTCCCATCCTCCCCACCTATTCACCATTTTTTAATAACATCTTTTTCTTACTGACCTACATCCACACCTACATCCACTATCATGTGCCCCTCACCAGAGCCTCTGCCAGGAGTGGGGACACATTATCCTCCACTGCAGACTGTGCCCATGCTGATCAAAAGCCTTCAACATAATGTCATCAAGCTTCAGTGGAATTCAGAACTTGAGAGGACCCCATAATTGGAGAGCTAATAAAAATTGTCAACTTGTTGGCAGCAAAATGGACACCAAACAGCCATATTATGTGACCACAGATTTCATGGAATTAAAAGGGACTTTTAGATTAGGGTTTTTGTAACCAACATTGTGATTAATTAATGGGGTTGATGCCTAGGTATCATCTAGAGTCTAGCTGTAATAGATGAGTTTTTGATTTAAAGAACCAGTGCTGATTAAGAGAAAAATGCTAATGTTACAAATAAAAAAAAAAAAAAAAAAAACAGGTTGTATCCTCCTTAAAATGTTCCATTTCACTATGTAAGAGATTTTTTAAAAACATTTTTAATAATTTTCTAAAGACAATATTTTGATTATAAACCTACAAAAAAATTGTAAAAAATACAAACATTTTGCATAAAATCTGAAATCACTGACTTAAAACTGAATTCCGGTTTTGAGGTTTATAGATGTCAAGAAAACATGTCAAGTGATTCATTTAAAGAAGGGACTGAAACAGATCCCACTCCATGACAGAACCTATCAAAACAGCTTATAAGATGGCTTGTAGAATTTGTGCTTTGTCACAGTTTTGTCAGTCAGAATTGTATGCACTCACTAAAATAAGCTGTAAGGTTGAAAATGTTAAACATCCATTTACACAACTCCTTGTCAGTGAACTTTAATTTCAAACACAAAGCTGGTAGTTGACTCAAACGATCCTCGAAGGAAACCAGTCTGTGCTTATTAACTGTGAAATATTCTAAAGAAATGATTGCCATTTCAAGCAGGAAGGTCAACAATTGGCTTCAAGGAAACCGTCTGTGGAATGGGTGAATTACAAAACCAAATGTAACTGGAGAACAGATGTATTCTCACTTACACATAAAACAAGATACATTGTAGAGACCAATAATAGCTACATAGTCAAGTGGCAACATACTCTAGAGAGGAAAACAATAAGGCTGTCTACAAAAGGTCAGCAGTTATCATCTGTTCATTATTTTATTATTTTTTTAAACAACATTCTTTGCAACACAAACTGGCTCCCAGTTTGAGCATCACTCAACAATACTGAAATCCACCTAGGTGGAAATACAGTTGTGCTCATAAGTTTACATATCCTGTAAGAATTTATGATTTCTTGGCCATTTTTCTGAGAATACGAATAATAACACAAAAACTTTTCTTTCACTCATGGTTAGTTTTTGGCTGAAGCCATTTATTGTCAATCAACTGTGTTTTCTCTTTATAAATCATAATGACAACAGAAACTACCCAAATGACTCTGATCAAAAGTTTACATACCCTGGTGATTTTGGCCTGATAACATGCACACAAGTTGACACAAAGGGGTTTGAATGGCTATTAAAGATAACCATCCTCACCTGTGATCTGTTTGCTTGTAATTAGTGTGTATAAAAGTTCAATGAGTTTCAGGACTCCTGACAGACCCTTGCATCTTTCATCCAGTGCTGCATTGACGTTTCTGGATTTTGAGTCATGGGGAAAGGAAAATAATTGTCAAAAGGATCTGGGAAAAGGTAGTTGAACTGTATACAACAGGAAAGGGATATAAAAAGATATCCAAAGAATTGAGAATGCCAATCAGCAGTGTTCAAACTCTAATCAAGAAGTGGAAAATGAGGGGTTCTGTTAAAACCAAGCCATGGTCAGGTAGACTAACTAATGTTTCAGCCACAACTGACAGAAAAATTGTTTGGAATGCAAAGAAAAACCCGCAAATACCTTCAGGTGAAATACAGAACTCTCTGAAAACATGGCGTGTGGTTGTTTCAAGATGCACAATAAGCAGAAGAAAGATGGGCTGCATGGTCCAGTCGCCAGAAGAAAGCCATTACTATGCAAATGCCACAAAGTATCCCACTTACAATACACCAAACAGCACAGAGACACATCTCAAACCTTCTGGCACAAATTCATTTGGAGTGATGAGACCAAAATTGGGCCTTTTGGCCACAACCATAAACGCTACATTTGAAGAGGAGAAAACAAGGCCTATGATGAAAGTTACACCATTCCAACTGTGAAACACCGAGGAGGATGGCTGATGTTTTGGGGATGTGTGAGCTACAAAGGCACAGGCAATTTGGTCAGAAAAGATGGCAAGATAAATGCATTGTGTTATCAAAAAATACTGGAAGAAAATTTGCATTCCTCAGCCCGGAAGCTGCTCATGGGATGCACTTGGACATTCCAACATGACAATGATCCTAAACACAAGGCCAAGTCGACCTGTCATTGGCTACAGAAGAATAAAGTGAAGGTTCTGGAGTGGCCATCTCAGTCTGCTAACCTCAATATCATTGAGCCACTCTGGGGAGATCTCAAACTTGCAGTTCATGCAAGACAAGCCAATAATTTACAGGAACCTGAGGCTTTTTGCCAGGAAGAATTGGCAGCTTCACCATCTGAGAAGATAAAGAACTTCATCCACAAACACCACAAAAGACTTTAAGCTGTCATTGATGTTAAAGGGGGCAATACAGGGTATTAAGAACTGGGGTATGTAAAATTTTGATCAGGGTCATTTGGGTAGTTTCTGTTGTCATTATGATTTTAAAAGAGTAAACACAGTTGATTGAAAATGAATGGCTTCAGCCAAACACTAACCATGAGTGAAAAAAAAGTTTTTGTGTTGGCATTCATAGTCTCAGAAAAATGGACAAGAAATCATAAATTCTTCCAGGGTATGTAAACTTATGAGCACAACTGCAATAAAGGATTTTGGCAATGTAAACTTGCAATAGTGCAATGTTAACAAGTCCAATTCTAACTGAGTGTGTTCAGTCATCTCTTGCAAATACAAGTTGTTGCCTCCCCCTAGAAGTCATTTTCAAGGATCTGTGGCCATCCTTAGTTTGAAGGTGCTCAAAGTAAGTTTACTTATTCAATAAATGTGATATACAGTATATGCAATATACTGTATATAAACCTGTTACTGCTTAAAACTGCCATAAGGGGATTGTTCACTGTATCTAGGGGTTTTAGAAACCTTTGGAGTAAAAGGACCTGTTTACAGAGCCTGAAGGCAACCCATAGAAGATTAGGAACAGAAATCTAAGCACAGTGTTGCAACACAGATTAGCAGACAGAAAGACAGTAGATAGAAGTTGCCAATTGATGCAGACTGGCTCTCATTAGGGCGTAATAAGAATCTTCACCTGAGCCACTTAATGTGGAAGTTAATGTGGAGTTTCCAATTGAACTGTTTCCCAACAGTTACATTTTAGGCATGTCTGATAATTGTAACAGTTGTCAGCGTGATAATGTAGCTTTCATGTAAGCTTTCAAGCCTTCAAATTTCTGATGTTTTAGCTGATCACATGTGCAGCACCATAGCAACTGCAGATCTATAGAAAGGCTAAGATGGCTTCATCCTTAGCTATAAAGTATAGAAAAGAATAGTTCTATTTTATGGTCATGATGAACTTGTACAGTTGGGAAAATTCTAAAAAATTCTAATATACAACCTGCAATATTGACTAGCTGGGCAAGTACACAGGAAACTGATAGAAACAGAAGGCTGGTGGCGGTTCATCCTAAAACACGGTGCAGGAAAGACTTGTTTTGTGCGCACTTACTGCACAGCAGATGAACGCACTGCCCTTACGAGTTTACAGGTTCTATTAATTGGGTAATGGTACCCCAAACGCATCTCAAAAGTGCAACACATTTATGGGTCCCAAATTGCATGGTACCACAGCACAATGTGGTTCGGCGCAGTGCGCTCTGAAAAGTAATGCTTGGACTACTTTTCCTGTGTTCCAGTGTGTCTTTCAGCCCATTCATATGAATTGGCTGCAAAACCAGAAGGGGAATGCAGGGGAAACACACAGAATGCACATGGTTCGGGGGTATCAGCCCTAAACCAATATAGAAAAACTGGTTCTGAAGTTGAAGACAACACAGGTCAGAAATGCAGACAGTGGCAGGAGCTCAAGGGTCAGTAGAGGCTAAATCCAAAGCATGCACCAGCAATCACTAGTGAAAACAGAGCCACAAACACAAAACAGATGAGACACAGGTAAATAAGCACAAATTAAAAATTAATAAAGCAGCCTTGAAAGGAGAAACACACCAGATTATAGTTATTAAAGGGGAAACACCAAACAAATGAATAAATCTAAATAAGAAAATATTATAACCACTGAAATTTAACATAGGATTTATGCTTTTTTGTTATTAAAGTTCACTCTGTCAGATTTTTTTGCTGTCTGTGCCCCACACTGTTGGATTCTAATGTTCTGCTGTATCACATGCACAAGAGTTCTAAATCCTGCCACTCTATCTGAACCAAAGAAAATAATCAAATAAACCCCTGCCCACTCTATCTGAAACCAAAGATAATAAACAAATAAAACACTCTTTTAATGGGTCAATCCAGCTGACTTTTCCCCTCCTTCAGACCTTCAGTTGCAGGAAATTTTAGACTGCACAGACTGTAATCACCCAAACATGAAACATGACAATGACCCAAAATGCAGGAGTACATTAAAATGAGAGTAACTCAAGCAGCAGATTTGTTCTCTCTATTCTATTTTAGAATTGTCAAGCCCATTGAAATGCTGTAGAGTGACCTAAAACAAACAAATCAGGCAATGCATCCAACAAATTTGCACTGAAGCTATTTTTTTTATATAGCAATTTGTCAAAATCCCTTACTGAGCAGGTCTGAACAACAGTTACAGAAAGCAAAAAAGTTGTTGCAAATAATAAAGGTTCTACTGGTTACTAAATATAATTATTTGCACACTTTTTTTCCACCAATACCTTTGACTGAATTTTACCCAATAAACATACAGCAATGTAAAAGTATGTATTAGGTTTATTACTGTGGCTTAGGTGAAAGTCAGACCAAGTTTAGGAATGGTTTGTTCTGAAAATGTATTTTTTTTTTCAAAAAACATGATACTTTCCCTTTCTTAGTTTTTATGAGGGGTTATATCAAGTGCTGGGGGTTTAGCATAATACAAATCACACTATAACACTTTTGTAAATGTATATTCTACTAAATGAAAAGTGGATACTTATAGACACCAATGGCATAATAATTATAGGGTGTGTTGCATTATGATTGAATTTAAAGTATCCTGGAAGGAAAACAAACCATGACCACAGAGACAAACAGTGAATAAGTTAATATTTTTGTAAAAAAAATTCACTTACATACTCACCAATTAGAATGGAAGCAGTTAACAGTTTAGGGTCATATGGACTCTTCCCTCTGCCATTCTCAAAATGTTCATCTTCAAGCTTAAATATGTTATCCTGTTAAGACAAATTATATTATTTAGCAAATTGCTATATTATTGAAAAATATATAAAATTCAGTCCAAGACATTGAATGCAGCAGAAAACAAATTGGCTTTTTAAGTAGGAAAAACAGTAGTGTCTGGTTTGGACTGATGAAAGGTGACAATGGTTTCTTTGGAAGTGCGGCACAATGTGCATCATCATTGCTCTTTGCGCTGCCTTTCTAAATAAGACAAAACACTTAAAATGTGTAAATTATTCATATTGTAATGGCAATATACATCATGTTGATATGTAAATTCTGTTTACAATGTTAACCTAACCTATATGAAATCAGATCGTATTAACTTTATACATACATTTCCCACTTAGTCTCTGTTCTACAGTACTGATGACAATTTTATAAGCAACACATAATCATATAAGTTTGCTCTAGGCACAATACCAGATTTTAAACTAGCTTGAAGCACCAAGTAATATTATTGGATTGGAATTGGCTTTAATACATGAGGGCTGGACCACTTCTGATGCAGAACAAAATGATGTACAAGAATATTTTTGAAATAGCTATTGACAAAACACCAACCCCACAATATAGTAACTCTTATTGTAAGCCAGCTCTGGTATACATATGGTAATTCCTAAGACAGTCTGAATGTACTTAAATTCTAATTCACGTTAGAGCCTCTAATTCAAGCAGGCATTTTCCTACTCACCATTTTTCATGCAAGTTACAGAGAGGGTTGAGACTGACTGGGGGGGGGGGGGGCTGATCCAGAAACAAATGTTAGGTAAAGTCATAAGATATTAATAGGGGGCACTTAGTTGCTCCCCCCCCCCCCCTCCGTTAAGCTGGATCAGACTTCAGGGTAGCAACATTGAATCTCTTCAGCTTCAATTAGAATTAATTCTTGGAACTAGCAAGCACATTGAGAGAAAGACAGCCCATAGATTAGTACGTTTTGTCATTCAACCAGTCAGGTGAATGAAAAAAAACTGACTTAGTTCTGCCATCCAAACACTCGTTACACTTTAAGCTTCATTAAAAGAGGTGCTCCCACCAAACAGTTTTTTTTTCCATCATTGCAGATTCCTCCCTGACAATGCCCAGGTCCCTGTGTCCTTTGTTTGACAATACTGTGCCTATTAGCCTTTAAAATGAAGAGAGTGGATTTAAAGAATACACTGTTATGGACTTCAGTGGGGTTCACATTAACATTGGCAATTCTCCAAACTTTTGATAAGTTCAGCAGATGTCCATCAAATCAAACCCAGGCACATTTGGATTGCTGGAACTCTTTGAATGTATAATTTCATAGAGCATTCATGGAGCATGGTCATGTAAAGTGCAATATAAACCAGCTTTTTGTAGCCTCTTGTGGGCTTTTATTGCTGTCTGTGACCCAAGCAGAGAAATCCCATTTAAATTCCTGCACAATCATGACATCCTGTTCTCCTGTTAGAGTGTATTTTCTATAAATCCTTGTAATGTTTCCCAAGGAGGCCATGGACACTACAGTTTCTAGTAGGTTGTAGGTATATAAAAATAATATGGGGAGTACAATCAAAAGACGAACCAAGAAGGCAGCCCTGGCTGTCACACTAAGGGAGCTTGAGAGATTGGAGATGGTCACGGACAGCAATTAAAGCCTGGCAAGACAAGAACCAATCCTCACTCCATCCAAAACATAAAAGCTCAGCAGACAGGATTTTACCACTAGTCAATCCCGGTAATTCTGACATTTTTCATATACTGTACATGTTAAAAATCTGTCTTTTTTTTAATACAGAAGCCCTGGAGAATAAAATGAGGACAATTTTCTATGATATAGAATATTTGGGTAGTCATTTATCAAATGCAAATTTTCAGGAAAAAACACACCTACATACATTTTAGTGCACACAAACACAGTATAATACCCATTTTTTTTATTATAAATTATAAAACGATGATGTCACATTGAGTAAATAGATATGTAAACATGTCAAGATTTAAAATTTCACACACCTGCGAAATGGTGACAATATGCAACGCTTTAAAAGTCTTTACAGTTTATCAGTTTAGAGATAAACATGGGTTATGGCTCTGGAGTTCTTACTCTCACTCTCACTCTAACATTTATGGTAATACCTCACATGTGTTTTTTTATGATTATTTTTATTTATTTTATTTACATTTATTTTATTTTTTCTTTGGACAGGGACAGGTACTCTTAAGGCCCCTTTATCACAGGCGGACCATTCAGATTCGCCTATCGGTTTTTTGGCAGATCTGAACGGACACCCCATGCATCTCTATGGGGCATCGGATGTCAGCGAAGACATGTCCGCTGACATCCGATCCGTCAAATCTGGACAGATAGAAACCCTTTTTTCTATCCGTCCAGCGGATCGGATCAGATGAGAATGGACAGATGGTCCGTTCCCATCTGATTCCTCCATAGAGAACAGCAGGACCTGACAGCTGTGTCTCCGCACACAGCGCAGAGACACAGCTACCATCCGCCTGCTCAGCGGGGGATCGGCGGAACGATCCCCCGCTGAGAAAAACAAAGTCTGCCTGACGCACTCCCTGTGTGAAAGGAGCCTATCACACCCCTGTTATCTCCCCTGCCCTTCAAAGCATCTGATTAAACACAATTTTTTTTGATCAGATGCTTCCCTGGCTGTAACAGCAAGGGAGAGGCAGCATAGAAACCAGAAGTGATAAAATCGTCATCACTGCTGGCTTCATTTGTCACAGAGGAGATGGGGGAATGGATGTTCCTTCAACTAATCCGTGGGCAGTCGACCCAACCACTTACAGCCATCCTGGGCTCCCTGGAGGAATGGGAGAGCCTGGAAACGGTGGTGGGCAGAGGGTGGAGCACTCTGTGATGCTATAAAAGTATCTGGGCATTTGTAAAGCCGCCTGGATCACTTTTACATGAAATCGCTGAAACAATACCAGAATCATAGCTGCAGCTGCAGCCATGATCCTAGAATAACCACTTGCATATGTACACTGGATGGCATTTAAATTGGCATTAGGTCATTGAGAAAAAAATTAATTGTCAAGCTGAAATTTGCAGTGCTGTTATTTTCGGTAAACTTCAATGCAATATGACAACCCTACACCAACTGTGTACAAAATACCCCACCGTAAATGTAATTTCCTGCTTGTGTGGTTGTCTCACTGATTTTCCCAAGTCAGATTTCAAAAGTGGAATTACTCTTTAAAGGAAAAAAAAACTGATCTACATGCAAAAGCATATACTGTACATGAAAAATAAAGGTGAAGCGGCAAAACCTTACATTGCTTGTGAAAAGAAGGTGGTCAGTGCTAACACAAAGCTTTACTTTATTCCATAATACACGAAATTATCTTGCAGATAACAATTTATGATGACGATATATATGAATAAAACAATATGTAGTGTATTGTATGTCATTAAATCTGACATCCAAACATTAAATTGCATTTTATGCTGGCAACATAAATGTAATTTCAAAATGTGTACATGACTGACACTTTACTTTTAAATCTTTACTAATAATAAAAATAATTAATAGCAGTCTTTCGACTAGTTATCATTTAGGACAAAAGGAAGGCTTTTCTTTTAAATTACATATTCACCCATTAATACATTGTGTTACATTATAAAGGAATGCAATGGCCAGAAATAATTGACTGTTTACAGTATATGCTTCAATTAAAATACTGTGATGACTTGTGAAGTCTATTTCTGTATCGTACAACCACCATCATCATAACTAGATGCACTTTCTGAATTGATTTATAAGTAGACCCACAGGATCCAGCAATAAAAACATTTGCTCTTCTGCAGCTTTCCTTTCATTTAAGGCTGATTAAAAGAGACATTTCTGAGTACATGGCACAAAGCTTGTAGAATATGGAGCTATACATTACTAAATTGAACGTGATTGGAGCACGTGGGCAGATTACAATGCTTCAGGTTGGGGTGAGGGAGGGGGCATACCAGTTTAAGGTATCTTTAGGTATTTATTTAGAATATAAAATATTAATATACTTTAGTTTCAGCTCACATACACTAACTTTAATTAGATGTTTTTTTTGTAACTACACATGGGAATATAAATAAGAGATATTCTACCTAGGTATACAGTACATGCATTTCAAAACCAAGTTATATTTCAATTAATTTTTCTGGATGGTGGAGTTAATAATCACATGTTGTTTATAAAGAGAACCAGTAGGCATCTAGACCTACATCATTTTATTAAAGGTAGCATACTTTCACCAATCCTGCCAGTGTCTAGGTGGATCCCGACATTAAAATCTTTCCAGTGCCTGAACTAGCTGTGATGTCAACAGACAGTAGGCTTTAGTATGATCCCTTGGACAACCTTACTTTGTATCTTGTTTTTGGTGAACTACCTACTAAAGCCTTGTCACTGCACTTCCTATTTGTCAGATTATCGTGCGCTTCTCCAGCCAATATCTTGCTCCTTTTGCTCCTACTACCATCAATATCTTCATTACCACTCATTGCCAACCTTTGGCTTGTTCCTCAACTATGCTTCTGCTTGATTCCAATCTGCAACCACTTATTATTACAACCTTTCGCTTGTTTACTGACTATGCTTTATCTACTATGCTACATCTGCTACTAGACCCCGGCTTGCTCACCTCTCGCTGGGGCAATCCTGTGGACCTACTCAGGAGTTTTGGTGAAGACTGGTTATTGCTTAGACTTTGGGCTGTGTTGGGTGATACCAAATCATATGTCAGGGAGATCTGTTTTTTCATTTATCCTGCTTGTTTTTGTGTGAACCTTTCCACTGCTATAACTACTGGCCTCCAAGTCTGACCCTCGACCATAAAAACTGATTTATTGGCCTTATACAACTGGTAATGGTAATCGTTTTAGTTTATGGCTTAAACGTTTTTCTTCTCTTTATATGCTCAGGTTATTGTATGTTGTGCTTCTTACTGTTTGAGAATAAGTGGTTTATGTGTTAACCCAGAGTAGTCTATCCATGACGGTACTTACTATGTCATTGATCCACCATTTGTTAATTGCTTTGGTCAATGCTGAATCAAGTAAGTCTTCAGGGTATCCATGAGAGATAAATATCTCTTTCTTTTAATATTGGTGTAAGGGATGTTCATTAAACTGTGAGCATATACGTAGTACCATTAAGAACTGTGACACAGGGAGAACCAGAATGAGATGCCTGGGATGTAGTGAAGTATTGTGTTCCCGTCAGTAGGTTTTATGTAAAGTGAGGTGTCCTCTATTTACTGTGACTATTACATAAAAAAGCACTGCTGTGTGTGATATTTCAAGGTTAAATAAGATATATTTGAAAACACTGTTATAAAAGGTTACAAATACTGAGAACAATGTGTCACTGCTATTCCAAATGATAAACACACCCTCTATAGCATACTCAGATATACACAAATTTAAACATACTGTGTTCAAAATGAAATAAATTATCATCAATGACTAGTTCTCAGCCTTCCAAAATATATGCATACCACTGCCTTAATGTGTGTGTTACCCTGTGCTGTGTAATTTGGCTCCCTGTATCATATAAAATACCTGGCTGATCCTGCTTGCTTTTGCCCTCCCCTCTGTTAACTGACCACAGTTTATCATGGCTGCTGAGCCCTGACAACATGGTCGGTTTACATGCCTTCATCATCTGCAGCTATCTGCAGCTCTCCTCTATCCTCCTCCCCCACCCTCCTTGCCTGTCGGCTTGTACTACTGCCCGCCCCTCCCCTACCCTCCTGCTGCTAAAAAATAACTATGATATGAAGATACAATTCCCTCTGTTAAAAAAGAACATGTGCCCCACTGCAAATGTTTAATAAAAAATATGCAGACTTTTACCTTATTTTACAGTGCCTCCTGGCACTCACATGGCTGCTCTCCTCTCTCCTTTCAACTGATGTCAGGGGGAGTTCTCGGCCCCTCCCACTGTAGTTGTCAGCCCGTGAGGGGAGAGAGAGGAGGAGTCACGTGAGTGCAAGGAGGCGCTGTGAAATAAGGTAGAAATCTGCATTTTTTAAAATAAAACACATGCAGTGGGACACATGTCCTTATTTGAGTGGATTGTATGTTAATATCATAGTGGCATAACAACCACTTTAAGTTCTGCCTCATTTTGTATTGAAGTACTGTATATAGGGAAAATATATTAATTGTACAAAGGAGCCAGTCTGGTTCAAAGTCCATTACTTGTGTCAATTTACAAAATATGTTTCTGGGATCTTTTATATAGGCGGGGAGTCCCTTCAGAATGGGTTGCAAATAAAAGTCTAAAACTTGTGCCAGAGGTGACTTGGGTCACAAAATCAATTTAAGAAACAATGGGTTTCCATTTAAGATTATTTGTACCCTTATGTATTAAAGGCAGCCCAAAGATTATGGGCATTCTAGGCAAGAAACTCAGCCACAGTGTTTGTGATCCAACCAAATATCAATTAACTGGTTCACATTCTGTTGTATAGACCTGGTTATGTCATTTCTGAAGCTAGTATAAATGGAGGGGTCCGCAAGCAAACTTTGAATGCCTGTACCATATACACCATACATTCTTGCAGGCTTATTCAATAAAAAAAAGAGTGAAGTGTAATTCATCATTCACTTAATTTTCTAACCTTGAAGAAACTTACAGCCTAATGGCCCTACCACAGTGTCGCACTCTATGTATTTGGAAATCAAGTTACAGAAAATTTGAAATTTGAATGATTTTTTGTAGCATGTGGAAAAAAGTGTGTGCAATGCTACTATATAAGCAATGCTTCCAATTTTAAATCTCATGTGAAAACAGTGAAATGATAGGATGTTTATATTTAGAGGCAGCGTAAAAGTTGTCTGTACAAACATTCCTGAGCTTTAAAAAAAAATCACGGGGATTATAGCATTATACAAAAAAAATGTAAGGAAAGTATCAATTTAAGTAAAAAAAAAAAAAGTCTGTAATCTATGCAGTTAAAAACCCCTGTATCTTTATAGTATAGAAGTTCAGAGTTCAGAACTGTTTCGCAGGCAGTGTTGTCATAGCACATGTTTAACGTACTTAAAACAGTCAATAAATAACCAAATTTGACTCTAATGAAAGATGTGTTTCATCATAGATGTCCCAGATTTACATTTTCAATACACACTTTAGACAACCTAATTAAAAAGGTTAAAAGTTAATTTAGAATAATATGACATGTATAAGTGGCATCTAATAAACCTGATATAGAATAACATCTCAAATACTTCTGAATACTTTTAAGTATAAAATAGATCCATGGAACTGCAAATCATTTATAATACTGCCCAAACTCTTGACTCCCTTTGCTCCAGTAAGCTTGCCCTTTAATCCTTTCCAAACACTGGAATTGTAACCTCTCTCCTAGCTGTTATTTTTTTCAGAGATAAAAGTGATGAGGATAATCAACATTTCATTCATCATCTAAAAGACATCTTGTAAATAAGTACAGTACAAAAACTGGGAAAGAATACTGAAATTAGGAATGAACAAATATTCCTATACAAACTATAGAATTGAAATGAAAAAGTGTAACAAATACTTTCTTTTTATATTACAAACAATGTTCTATTGGATTTTTAAGACATATTTTAACCAAAAAAAATATAGCTTACTATATATGGTTGGGTTATAGAGCGGTACAGTATATATATATATATATATATATATATATATATATATATATATATATATATATATATATATATATATATATACACACACACAGTATATACATATAATACACACACAGTATCTCACAAAAGTGAGTACATCCCTCACATTTTTGTAAATATTTTATTATATATTTTTATGTGACAACACTGAAGAAATGACACTTTACTGCAATGTAAAGTAATGAGTGTACAGCTTGTATAACAGTGTAAATTTGCTGTCCCCTCATTTGCCCAATTGGCCACCCCCCCCCCCGGTGTCATGTGACTCGCTACTGTTAAAAGGGCTCAGGTGTAAATGGGGAGCAGGTGTGTTAAACTTGGTGTTATCGCTCTCACTCTCTCATACTGGACGCTGGAAGTTCAACATGGCACCTCATGAAACTCTCTGAGGATCTGAAAAATAATTGTTGCTCTATATAAAGATGGCATGGCTATAATAAGATTTCCAAGACCCTGAAAGTGATCTGCAGCATGGTTTCCCAGACCATACAGCGTTTTAACAGGACAGGTTCCCCTCAGAACAGACCTCGCCATGGTCGACCAAAGCAGTTGTGTGCACGTGCTCAGCGTCATATCCAGATGTTGTCTTTGGGAAAAAGACATATGAGTGCTGCCAACATTGCTGCAGAGGTTAAAGGGGTGGGGGGTCAGCCTGTCAGTGCTTAGACCATACGCTGCACACTGCATCAAATTGGTCTGCATGGCTGCTGTCCCAGAAGGAAGCCTCTTTTAAAGATGATGCACAAGAAAGCCTGCAAACAGTTTGCTGAAGACAAGCAGACTAAGAACATGGATTACTGGAACCATGTCCTGTGGTCTGCTGAGACCAAGATAAACGTATTATATTCAGATGGTGTCAAGCGTGTGTGGCGGTAACCAGGTGAGGATTACAAAGACAAGTGTGTCTTGACTACAGTCAAGCATGGTGGTGGGAGTGTCATGGTCTGGGGCTGCATGAGTGCTGCCAGCGCTGGAGAGCTACAGTTCATTGAGGTAATCATGAATGCCAACATGTACTGGGACATACTGAAGCAGAGCATGATCCCCTCCCTTCGGAGACTGGGCCGCAGGGCAGTAATCCAACATAATAAAGACCCCAAACACACCTCCAAGACGACCACTGCCTTGCTAAAGAAGCTGAGGGTAAAGGTGATGGACTGGCCAAGCATATCTCCAGACCTAAACCCTACTGAGCATCTGTGGGGCATCCTCAAATGGAAGGTGGAGGAGCGCAAGGTCTCCAACATCCATCAGCTTCGTGATGTTGTCATGGAATAGTGGAAGAGGACTCCAGTGGCAATCTGTTAAGCTCTGGTGAACTCCACGCCCAAGAGGGTTAAGGCAGTGCTGGAAAATAATGGTAGCCACACAAAATATTGACACTTTTGGGCCCAATTTGGACATTTCCATTTAGGGGTGTACTCACCTTTGTTGCCAGCGGTTTAAACATTAATGGTTGTGTGTTAAGTTATTTAGAGGGGACAGCAAATTTACACTGTTAATCAAGCTGTACACTCACTACTTTACATTGTAGCAAAGTGTAATTTCTTCAGTGTTGTCACATGAAAAGATATAATAAAATATTTACAAAAATGTGAGGGGTGTACTCACTTTTGTGAGATACTGTATATATTCCTTTTTTTTGTGGTAAAAGCTTTTTTTTTCCAAGTGGTAAAAGTGGCATTACTGATTCCTGACCTATGCACTCTGCATTACATACTATTGATGTATGAACTCTCTATTACTTTTTACTGACTCTTTTTTAAAGGGGCCTTGATAAGTCATCTTCTTTAAAAAAATAAAATAAAAAAAGCAAAGTGTACATTTATTCACATTTACTCAATTCAAGCAAGATTGTTTACATAGAGCCTTGCAAAGTTATTTATTAAGGCAAAAATCAAATCAAACTGCTGGAATGCACAAAGCAACCAGTCAGTATTTATCTTAAGTCATCTGTCTTTAGTAAATAGAAATTAAATTGATTGTTATAGGTTAGTGTTTTTGCTTTTTTTTTTTTTTTTTTTTTTTTTTTTTTTGCTATGTGCTGTTGCATTGATTAAGGCTTATGGAGTCTCCCTGAACCTCATGATGATCCCCAATAATTTTATACTCCAAATAGGGTGAAGTATTGTGGCCTTTTTTTCCCTGCTAGTAGTGTCTACTGAGCTTATACCACTTGTTGAGGGAGCAGCCTAAGCTGTCCACTTAGCCTAGGGCTACTGAGAGCGCAGATAATAAGATAATGTTATCCCATTAGCATCACATTGCTTTCAGTGTGCTGCAAATGAGATGACTGCTAACAATTGGTCAAACCTCTAAGTAGCAAAAGATTTATTTGACAATGTAGCCATAGCTTAAGACTGAACTATTCATGTTTACTTCATTGTGAAAATATGGTTCCTTGTTATTGGTAAGGGTTGCTCTTAACAAAATATTAATCACAAGAGTTGTTTCCAATTAAAGCATCACTAATGGTGGCTGTTCCCTTTATGAAGCCACCAGGGAGCAATACAAGTGACATAGACACTTTGAGGAGCCTGTTATTGTACATGGAGATTTTCTTTTTGGAAAACCTTTATCTTAGTAGAGCTCAATCCTTCCCTTATCTGGGATAAGGGTTAAACCTGAACTAGATGCTTTTACATTGCAATCAATTAACAGTTATACTAACAGCCATTCACTTAAAATGGACCTGGAGCTGTTATAAGGCACATTCAAGTATGTAATAGTGTTTAAGGAGTGCACGGAAAGTTTCAAAGGATAAGTTCACCTTTTAGAAGAAAATAATAAATGCACGTCTTTTTGCAGGTTAAAAAATGTGCACTTATTATTATCTTCATTTTGGAGCCTGTAAAGCATTGCTGCTGATTGTGGGTGCCATGCAGGACGTGTCTGTGTATCTGTCTACTCGTACCTCATATGGGCGGGCAGATACAGTACACACTGACAGGAAGAGAGAATTGAGAACTACAAGCTGTACTTGTCATTTTCTATTCACAGAACTGTGTGAATGAATGATGTGGCCGGGCAGGCAGAGCATTTTTAATAATAGTGACAGCAAGCGGGGGGGGGTTCCTGTTCACTGTCACTGTAGGCAGCGGTGTGGACAGTAGCTGCAAAAATGGGAACATGTTACATGTTCCACCCTAAAAAGAGTGGAATATGTAACATGTTTCCAAAGGGGAACTTGTCCTTTAACTTTTGTCTTGAATTTCTCATGAAAATGGCAGCACACCTCTTGGTATGTGAGGGTGCATAAATACTCCTGTACCTACAACCTTAATAGCTGTATATCTCCAGTGTGAGATCATCCCAGACACTGCTGCCTCTGACTGCTAGCCTCATGCGGTTTGGAGTGAGATTTTGTGATGTTACTACTGTTCTGCTTGCGTAAGAGTAATCCACACTGCATGCATCTCCCTGCTTCTAGTATGTTTATCCTGATCACTTTGCAAAGGAATTTTCCCTTTAGTTACCCTTAGTTTAGTGAATGTGGTGAAAATTTGCTTTGTAATGAATGCCAAATCATATGTAAGGAAAAAAAAAAACAAAAAAAAAATGTATTTTTGCTTGGGCCAGACTGGAAAATTTAAAGTTTAACAAAGCTTAAGCTCAATCATTAAACTAAGGGAAAAATGTCTTGCAACGAGAACAGTTTTTTGTAATATGTTACACCCGTATTCAGGGTTACATATTACTGTTGCAGCAGCCCTCACATCCCCTCCAATCCTCTGTTGATAGGGGGCCAGGGGTCCTCACTCCGCACTCACTATCACAATTTTTTTAAAAATGCAGCCCACCTGGATCGCAACATTTTCCACAGAGTTCTGTGAATGGGAGAACTACAAGTACCGATGGCCTTTGCCAAGTACCTGCAAAAAGATATGCATTTATTATTTTCTTTACAAAGGTCAACTTATTCTTTAAATCAACCCAATGGTGTGGAAAAAGGGTATGTTGAGTCATTAATGTGAAAAAGATCAGCTGCAGGGTGCTCACATGCAATACCGGGGACAAGTCCTTTTCCTTTTACTTTGGGCAAAGCTTTCACAGATAGGGTCCTCTTTTTAAGGCCCTATTGCTACTGTGTGGATATCTACCTGTCTATGTGCTGACTAAGACAATTGTTCATTCAGGGAACTCTCATACATGAGACCAATTTTTACTAGAAGAAATAATACAGGAGCATTGTTAAAAATGAATCTCATGAATAATCATTTAGGCTTTTTCAACTTGGGTTACCAACAACTAGGTATGTATCACATTTACAAATCACTTTATCCTACAAGATCTTTACAAGTCAAAGTCATATAAACATATATCACTCTAAACTGTATTCAGTGTTATTTTTCCTATATATAATAGTCTTTTAACTGCTCTTCTGCTTTTTATCACATTGGGATATAATAGATGGTAACAAATAAAACATATGCCATATTTCTGTTAGCTCAAGATTTGTTTTTAAGACTTTCACATTGAAAGGTGAGATCAGTTTAAGTTCAGATATGACAAGTTAAGCAGGAGCCTGGGCTGACAGCCTATTCCCTTAGAAAATATACGTCCTTGAATGAGACATTCCAGAACCTTCCTACACAACCTTGCTCTGTTAGCATGCAAAATAATTAGGAGAACAACTTACAGATGGAAAATGGGGATTTTTGCACACAGATCTTTTACTAAGCGTTGTGTTTATTAAGGAGTTTGATAAATACATTTTTGGGTCCAATTCTAAAATCAAAGTATTATATGGAAATGATACGTTGAATTAATATGCCCTAATGAAGCGAGTGTGGTCTTTTTGTTTAGTTAGCTATGAAAAAAAGCTAATATATTCACTCAATTGAAATCTATTGAGCCTGTAAGCTTGATACAGAATATAGTGTGATGTAAAAATCTGAAAGTCTGTGTTCATTTTAAACATCCAATTCTTTTCTGGGGAGTTGGAAACATCTGACCGCATTTCTCACAACTGGATATTTGAAGTGAAAACTGGCTTACATTATTTAACACTTGCAACAAAGATCCAGTTTCATTTCATTTCATTTCACCACACTTTCTAATTTTAAGTTATATCTAAAGCTAAAAGCTTTTTTTGTATGGAAGGGTTAGCAACTCTATCAAGTATTTATTTTTTCTAGTAGTCATTGTCACCAGGACTGAAGGTGAAGAAATAATACAAAAAGTTTGAGTTGTTAATGAACAGGAATAGGGGGGAAATACTTTTTCTGCCAGCTAAGACCTATTTCACACGGGCAGCTTGAAAGGGTGGTAAAAATAGGTGTCCAAGCTGTGGTTTCACCCCAACTAAGATCTAAAATACAGTCAGAGTTGGTAGTTCATATGTCAGAGAAAATGTAAAGTGTGAGTTGACAGGTGGCAATAAACCAAAGCAAAAGGGGCAGCACTGCAATCATGAGTCAAACACTTACCTCGGGGTGCTTTAACCCCATTGTAAATTGCCATTCAGCAAAAAAAAAAAAAAAAAAGGAATCACCCCATGGATGCCTAATAGTGGTCTCAGGTCCTTTTTTTTTTTTTTTTGGAGCATAGACCATTGTGAACCTACCTAGCCTAAAGCCAAGTACACTATTATTTTTTTTTTCCATTCAACCAAGCAGGTTGAACAAAAAAAACCTGTCTGTTCCGGTCAGAGCCGCTGCACTAACAATCTGAGGTTGATACAGCGATCTTCCCTGCTGAGCTGTTGTGTTCTGACAGGGGGGCGCCCCTCCCACCAGAACACTCCGATCAGCCATTGGATGAGAGTAGTGATCAGGAGCTGGTCAGCTGCTGGTTATCCAGCATGCACATCTGACAGAAGGCGGCCAAATGGCTGCCATACACATACATGGGCCAAATGTCGGACGGTTTTTATTGAATCGACCAATGTCGCCCGGCATTCAGCCCGTGTCTACGGGGCTTAAGAGTGGACTTCCCCCACTTTGCTGAGGATACTGATTGTTTCCTGTTGTGTCTCCTGGACAAGAATTGAAGGGAAATCTTTCAAATGGAACATATAAAAAAAGATGGTGGGGGAGGGTTAACCTTCCTCTACTATACCCAAAGGAAAAAAAAAATCTCTTAACTTTGAAAACTTTCATTTAAGAGTCCAAGGTATACAATGTGGTATCTAAAACCTACTCTTACCTAAAGTTACAAAGAAAAAGAACACGGGCGCCAAGTCATAAAGGCAAATGAACAGCTGTAAATTTTAATGTAGAAACGTACATGTTAAAACAGATATTCCAATATGACAGCATGTGTAATGTGGATGAGCAGTCCCCACAGTGAATCCGATGGGAGGTGGTCACATCCGGGTCCTGTGTGGCAGGTCCTGTGTAAATGTAAAAGCAGTTCTGGATACAGGCAATGCCGGGTGATGCCGCAGATAGCGTGGGCTCCCTGGCTGGGCAGCCTCGCCGGGATCCGCCGTGCAGCAGGGAGGTGGTGACCCGGAACCGGAAGTGAAAAAAGCAACCTGTTGGTTCCTCCACAGAAGCTGACTGGGACGAACACTGAACCAAAAGTGGAGGGCGGGCCGCAACATCATTTCGGAGGACCTCCTCCTTCATCAGGCAGGCTCGGCCCTCCACCATAGAACATTTATATAGTAATGGGGAACAATTACGCTGCTGATAATAGAACAGACTTTAGGGGACAACAATTAGAAAAGGAAAAGTAAAAGAAAAGGAAAAAAGGGGGGGGAGGGAGGAACACCTCCCAGCAAAAACAGGGACAGTAACTATTAAAAAGACATCACACTGGGTGGCATTTATATAAATCAGATAATTTATCTGTATTCCATCACATTCATTCATGTCTTTATTCATATTTATATTTTGTGATCTACATCTGTGGCACCATCAGTCATGTGGTTCCCTCCAGAGTGGTACAGTGAGCGCTGATTCACTGACTTAGGTCAGTGTGTTTATTATTTTCTTACCTAAAATTGCAAAGGCTTTTGTATAAAAATTCATTTGAAATAAAATACATGTTTGCATGAAACATTTTTACTTAATATGGCGCAAGCTTAAAACTAAACTCCTAATTTTGCATACAGTATAACATAGTTAGAAGTAATGCACAATCAGCAGAAAATGTAAGCCTTCTATGGTGATGTGGGGGTTCACTGTATAATAAAGGAGTAGCTCATAATGGAAACCTAGCCCTAAAAAAGTACTTCCACAAAATAAATCAAATGTTGCTGTATCATTAATTTTCCTATCAAATAAAAAAAAATACTCTACTTATTTATAGGCAAAAGTCTAAAAGTACAAAGATTGTTGTGTAGTATAATGGTTTTATCTGCATTAACAATGCACATACTATATCACTGTCAGAAAGTTAGTAATACATGATATGATCTAAAAAACTCTTCATATTATTTATCTCTTTGGGGATTACTTTAGCAAGAAACATTATCCAAGCTATTTTAAAAGGTTTGAATTGCAAAGTGACAATGCTGAGGGGATACCCCTGCTTCATCTACCTGGTAATTAGAATGCTTTCTGGTAAAAAAAGAAAAGTTCCTAAAACAGTAATGCAAAGCCACCATTTAAATTTAAAAAAAAAAAGCATTTGTACATCTGTGAAGTACAGTATACGCCAGCTCAAAATATCTTTAGTTGAAAGTTGCAATTTTTCCATCAGAAGTCTAAATGTCACTTCCCTTCTCTGCTTGTTAAACATTTTCATCCAGCCTTGAACAAATGATTCTGTAATTGAACTGCCGTTCAAAAGAAATGGGTCAATTCACAAACAAGATTATAAGCTTGACGAACAGCTATTTTCTAGCTGATCACCTCTAATAAATACCATACCTATCTAATCACTGATATCTGTCAGACAAAATGATCCCTTCAAAGAGAAAGAAAAAAGTGAATGTAATGAGTGAAGAGACATCAAGGATATATTTTAGGAGATGAAATCACCAACAAAAATAGAAAAAGTCAACCCTAACTCACAATCTTAGGATCCATTGACACTAAATTACGCTCATTAATGTCTGTTGCCACATGCATGGCAATACTCCTACTATATGTGAGTTGACATTCATTGTGAATGGCACAACAAAGCACTGTACAATAGACTTCAAAACACAACACCACACCACAAGGTAAATATTGTGTATGGTGGTGTACTGCATTGCTAATAAAGGGACACATGCAATGTTTATCCATTGGAAGTCCATTCATAATGAACGGGCTGCCTTAATGTAGTGCACTTCATTAACACATGGCATGGTAATGCAACGCAACAGATTGCTGAAGTGTGAATAGGTCCTAAATATTCAAGATGTATTTAGCCACACAACAGTGAATTGCACAGAGCAAGTAATAGCAGTTGTAAAATACTTCACAAAACAACAAAGTTTGCTGCCCTTTTCTTTTCAGTCAGTTAATAAGTCTGCTAAGTCCAATAAAGGTCATGTCTGCCTAGTTTGCTTTTGTCTAGGAATCTTAGTGTAGGTAAAGCCAAAGATTTTTTTTCATAGTTTTGGATACAATATAGAATAGTTACCATGCATGTAAAAACCCTAATAATGGTTTTCTCCTGTTTGCTTCCTTTTGGTTTCATAAATACACAATTAAGAGGATTTTTTATGAGCAAAAAAAATAAAATAATCAGTTAATCTTTTCAGAAATCAACTGAGCTTGTAGCTTCCTGTAGGCTCTGTCTCTGCTGACCATGACCACTTACCTTTATTCCAATCTCCCTGTGGTCTACAGAACACTTCCCCCTTAGCTATGGAGATGAGTAAAGGGAGAGGTCATTTGTAGTCCTAAACATTTTCAGTCCTATGGTGACAGCATGCTCTTCCATATATATAGTACCATGATTGAGTGTTGTTGCCCTAAAATAGGACAATACACGCTTTACTGTCAGTATCAGCAGACAAATTTAAATTAAAAAGTATAAAAAAATAATGTAGCCACCAAATTCAAAAACTTGGTGAGTTTGAACGTATTACATCTTTATATTAAATCCAAAAACAAAAATGTAATATATTTCAATTCAGCAATTCTTGAAAGTGGTGGCTGCATTAGTTTTTTTCTTAAGGTGTTTTTCCCTTATTTCACCTGGTGATCCAGCCAGTAACACCCTTTCTGTCTTAGGGGGGTCTGCATTCTAGGTAAAGTAGTAAAGCAGACACCTTTGGACAACAGCATTGTCAGTCTGGGGAGAGGGTAGTGTTAGGACTAGCAGATTTAGATGAATTTGACAAATTAAAGCCAAACTGCAGCTAACAATTTATAAGCAATTACAGCAAACAGTTTTTTTTTACTTTTGAAACAAAGGTTTTGCATACAGTAAATGAATAAACCTGACCATTGTAAGCCCCACTGTCAGTGGTAAATGGTTTGTCTCAACCCTCTAACTGCTACTTTGTCTGAAGAGCTTGGTTTGGTAAAGTTGAACAAAAAAACCTGATTTACTCCCCAGATTAACAGGTGAACATAAAGGCAAAATGCATCTTCCTGAAGACGCCGCTCTGGGGAAATGTGGCCTAAGACTCTGAAGGCTTGGAAATAATGCCAACCAGTGAGAGTGGTACAAAGGGGTGATATTGGCAACACAAGCTGTATACTCTGGGGCCGGTCATATAGGCACTGAAAAATGTGAGTTTTATTCTTAATTTCTTTTTGGTTTCATCTTTAACAAAAAATACTACACAATGATGCTTTTACATTGTATCTCTTGTTACTGTATAAGGGATTTGTTACCATAATTAAGGAGGATCTGGGGAATATCGTAAAGTGAACCCCAGAGAACCAAAAAAAAAACACTGTTTGACCTACCTGTAAAAAGGAGTCGCCATGAATGGTATAGTGGAAGCAACAATTATAGCACCAGACCTCCTGTGTAACTCTAAACCGGTAACTTGTAGAGGCTTATAAAGCATTGCCTATGGAGATTTTTAAGTAGCATAGTTCCACAAGCGTGCGTAATTTTAAAGTGTGACATGTTAGGTATCTATTTACTCGGTGTAACATCCTATTTTATATTTCATCGTACAATTAGGTATAATATTGTATTTTTGTGCATTAAAATTCACTAAAGTGTATTTTTTCCAATAAAATTGCTGCACAAATACGGAGTGACATAAAAATGACCACACCCTCCATTTTTTATTCTAGGGCCTCTGCTTAAAAAATATATATATTTGGGGGTTCTAAATATTTTCTAGGAAAAAAATGTAAAGAATTGGCCCAGTGTTGAGGTGGTTCAAGGCCATTTCCACAAAATCTCTTATGCATTCTAGCATCCCCAGCAAATGAAATACCACTTTGTCACATTTTAAATCGCTGCTCCCATTCCTCCCCATAAATGCATTTCTTAGAAGCTACCCCCTGCCCCTCAGGATGGAGGGCAGTTACCTACTACAGAGTTTTTTCAGACAGGCTGCACATGGCCTACATTATGGACTGGAGCAACTATTTGTTCAGAGGAAGAGTGGTATGTAATGTGCTGGGGATGCTGGGATGCATGGGAAATTCTGGGAAAAATGTCCATTAAAAGGTGAACTAAAGCCCCGTACACACGCAACAAATTTCCGCCGACCGGTCGTCCGTCTTTTGTCCAGAGTGCATGTCTGTTGGTTGGAATGTGCTCTAGACTGCACACGAATTTTCCCGTACGACAGAATTCTACTTCAGAAGTGATGTCATGTGTTGGATTGCTTTCTATGTGTTCTTTCATCTCTGAGCATGCCTAGTCTTGCTCATAAGATTTTTCCCCATCGAAATCTGTACTAATGAGACGAAAATCAGACGTGTTTTGACGGAGCACAAAAAATTTTAATGCCTGCACATCAGGATTTTTTGGCCGAAAAGTCGGAGTCGGCTGTCGGAAGCACCATACCAACAAGCCAAAAATTGGCAGATCGGTCGTTGGACAAAATTTCCCGACCGATTTTCTTCTCGTGTGTACGGGGCTTTACCCTTTAAAATGGGTGAATGTCAGAATTCCATCCTGAGTTTGTAGAAAATCATGTTATCTATCTATCTATCTATCTATCTATCTATCTATCTATCTATCTATCTATCTATCTATCTATCTATCTATCTATCTATCTATCTATCTATCTATCTATCTATCTATCTATCTATCTATCTATCTATCTATCTATCTATCTATCTATCTATCTATCTATCTATCTATCTATCTATCTATCTATCTATCTATCTATCTATCTATCTATCTATCTATCTATCTATCTATCTATCTATCTATCTATCTATCTATCTATCTATCTATCTATCTATCTATCTATCTATCTATCTATCTATCTATCTATCTATCTATCTATCTATCTATCTATCTATCTATCTATCTATCTATCTATCTATCTATCTATCTATCTATCTATCTATCTATCTATCTATCTATCTATCTATCTATCTATCTATCTATCTATCTATCTATCTATCTATCTATCTATCTATCTATCTATCTATCTATCTATCTATCTATCTATCTATCTATCTATCTATCTATCTATCTATCTATCTATCTATCTATCTATCTATCTATCTATCTATCTATCTATCTATCTATCTATCTATCTATCTATCTATCTATCTATCTATCTATCTATCTATCTATCTATCTATCTATCTATCTATCTATCTATCTATCTATCTATCTATCTATCTATCTATCTATCTATCTATCTATCTATCTATCTATCTATCTATCTATCTATCTATCTATCTATCTATCTATCTATCTATCTATCTATCTATCTATCTATCTATCTATCTATCTATCTATCTATCTATCTATCTATCTATCTATCTATCTATCTATCTATCTATCTATCTATCTATCTATCTATCTATCTATCTATCTATCTATCTATCTATCTATCTATCTATCTATCTATCTATCTATCTATCTATCTATCTATCTATCTATCTATCTATCTATCTATCTATCTATCTATCTATCTATCTATCTATCTATCTATCTATCTATCTATCTATCTATCTATCTATCTATCTATCTATCTATCTATCTATCTATCTATCTATCTATCTATCTATCTATCTATCTATCTATCTATCTATCTATCTATCTATCTATCTATCTATCTATCTATCTATCTATCTATCTATCTATCTATCTATCTATCTATCTATCTATCTATCTATCTATCTATCTATCTATCTATCTATCTATCTATCTATCTATCTATCTATCTATCTATCTATCTATCTATCTATCTATCTATCTATCTATCTATCTATCTATCTATCTATCTATCTATCTATCTATCTATCTATCTATCTATCTATCTATCTATCTATCTATCTATCTATCTATCTATCTATCTATCTATCTATCTATCTATCTATCTATCTATCTATCTATCTATCTATCTATCTATCTATCTATCTATCTATCTATCTATCTATCTATCTATCTATCTATCTATCTATCTATCTATCTATCTATCTATCTATCTATCTATCTATCTATCTATCTATCTATCTATCTATCTATCTATCTATCTATCTATCTATCTATCTATCTATCTATCTATCTATCTATCTATCTATCTATCTATCTATCTATCTATCTATCTATCTATCTATCTATCTATCTATCTATCTATCTATCTATCTATCTATCTATCTATCTATCTATCTATCTATCTATCTATCTATCTATCTATCTATCTATCTATCTATCTATCTATCTATCTATCTATCTATCTATCTATCTATCTATCTATCTATCTATCTATCTATCTATCTATCTATCTATCTATCTATCTATCTATCTATCTATCTATCTATCTATCTATCTATCTATCTATCTATCTATCTATCTATCTATCTATCTATCTATCTATCTATCTATCTATCTATCTATCTATCTATCTATCTATCTATCTATCTATCTATCTATCTATCTATCTATCTATCTATCTATCTATCTATCTATCTATCTATCTATCTATCTATCTATCTATCTATCTATCTATCTATCTATCTATCTATCTATCTATCTATCTATCTATCTATCTATCTATCTATCTATCTATCTATCTATCTATCTATCTATCTATCTATCTATCTATCTATCTATCTATCTATCTATCTATCTATCTATCTATCTATCTATCTATCTATCTATCTATCTATCTATCTATCTATCTATCTATCTATCTATCTATCTATCTATCTATCTATCACAGCAAACAGCAGTTTCAAAATGCTTTGTGCCATATGTTAAACTCCCACACCAGCAGGTCTGCCATGGAAATGGATTTAAACAGATCAGCTTTCTCATCTGTAATGCTACTTTAAGCATTAATAATTTGTAAAAAAAAATAAACCACTTATTGGCACTTGGAATAGACAGTTGCTGTAGGATAAAAACTTTGCCAGTCATACAAAATCAATGTCCCCCATAACTATTAGTATATACCTATACACACATGTACATAACATCTGTACACATATTTTAATGTATTGAAATGTAATGGAAAAATGTATCCAGACTATTTTGTCAGGATCTTCCTTTCATCATTATACACTACACAGTAACTCAGTTATTATCAGGTTCCTGAATACTTGATCAAACTTAATATGCTTCACATGCTGTGTTCACCTTTTGTAGAGATTTGAATTGTTTAGGGTAAGTGAAGGCAGCACTCAGCATTCCCAAATAACATAATTTAATGCTTAGAAGAAAGAAATCTCAGCATACAAACATGTGGGGTAAAAGGTGTCTGCTGAATAGTGTTATAGCTGCCAGTGCATAGCACATCATTTATTTTTATGAATATTTTTTTATGAAAAACAGTAGGATGAAAACACAAACTATATGTTTCAGATCTGCAATCAAGTGTGTTTTGCAGACATGAGTTTAAACAGGTACATTTTTTACAAATACATCAGCATGTTGTTTGCCCAGAAACCCCTGCCTTTTTCCCAAAGTCTATGGGGGAGGTTTACTAAAATTGGTGCACACAGAATTTGGTGCAGCTGTGCATAGTATTTAGGATTTATTGTCAAAGCTTATTAGAACAAGCTGAAGTTAGAAGTTACTATGCACAGCTGCACCAGATACTGTGTTCACCAATTTTAGTAAATCCCCTCCTATGTGTAGCTCAGTGTAAATGTTAAAATGCATAACTAACCATAGACTCATTTGGGGGATGATTTCTACAGCTAGTCACAACCATAACCTTGCATAAAAGTGGTACAAGTGAAACCAAAAGACTTTGTTCACTTATTAGGATAAAGGAAAGGAACAAGTCTTGTGCCCTAAAACGTTCAGAATGAGTTTACTGTACACACTTTTTACGTCAATCTCTGTGGTAAGTATTTCGAATTTAACCCTAAGGCCCCTTTTACACAGGCAGACCGTTCAGATCCGCCTGTCCGTTTTTTTGGCGGATCTGAACGGTCACCCCATGCATCTCTATGGGGCATCGGATGTCAGCGGAGACATGTCCGCTGACATCCGATCCGTCAAATCTGGATGGATGGAAACCCTATTTTCCATCTGTCCAGCGGATTGGATCGAATGGGATCGGATGAGAACGGAGAGACGGTCCGTTCCCATCCGATTCCCCCATATAGATGCATGGGGAACTGAGAGCTGTGTCTCCGCATACAGTACGGAAAACAGCTGTCATCCTCCTGCTCAGCAGGGGATCGTCGGATCGATCCCCCGCTGAGATAAACGGAGTCCATTTGATGGACTCCTAGTGTGAAAGAACCCTAAAGTAGAACTGAGCAGAAATCCCTCCAATGTGAGGAAAATACCTGGTTGTCATACCAAAACTACTGTCCCCATTAGAAGAGTTCCCCTATATTCATGTTCTAGGGACAACCCAAAATGTGGGATTTTCTTTTACTTTCACAGTTCCTGGTAAGCAGGACAAATAGAGAGGGTAAAAAGAGATGGAGAGAAGGGCTCAAATCAACCATATGGTGTAGGGTGTCCTTTTAATAAATGCACAAAAACAAAGAATATATATTGCCCCCACAAGTGGTGGAAAATGATGAGCATGTCTCTGTGTTTAAATAAGCCCCAGCCATAGATGGGTTAGAGGGATCAGCTCAGCCACTACGTACTGACCAGATGAAACCCTGCCATAGAAGCAGGAGAGATGCTGCTATAGCCTGCTTATTTTCAGCACCTCCACACAGGATCAGCACTCAGGTCCCCCCCATTGTGCTGAAGCAAGAGACGATGGTATACATGCCCCCTTAACTATTCTTTTTTGTTTCTTTTTTTTTTGTTTAAAATAGTGAATTTCGTTGATTTTGTTAAACCGAAAGACAGCAATACAAACCTGAGAGGTGTTCTAAACCCTTACCACTGTATCTAAAACTAAAAGAAAAGCTTTGTCTTTTGTTATACTTTAAATCATCTGCTGTTTGCTCATAACTCTATGCAACATCACATATAAAGAAAATGCATACAAGGATACTGGTAGCGATTTCTTATAATGTTCAATTAACAGATTCTAGAAGGAATGAAAATAAGGTATTGGATTGCAGTATTGTCATTTTTTTAGCACTAATCACTTGACTATAATGACAGTCTCTACCACAGTCTCAAATCGGATTATCCGTGGTATTGATCAAACACTCAGCAAGTGGCTGTTCCATGCTGCAAAGAAAGCCATTAGTCCAGGTTCAATGGCCTCTTTTCTTTTCATTGACTTTATTGTCATAGCACCATATCTAATTGTACTGCTCGCTGTGTCATTCTGCACCAGCTATATTCTTTATATGCAGGAAAGAAGGATTACATCCTATGAAACAGGAAGACGGACTCAACTATGGACAGTTTACATGTAATTTGCGCTTCAGCTTGACTGCTCCTGTCTATGCAAGTCAGAACTGAGTATGGTTTGTACACGGACTATGGTTTGTACCTAGTATTTGTAAGGTGAGCTTTACCTATTTGAGGAAAAGTGATTCTATACAGAATTCTATTCTTTTGCTGTTGTCAGGTCTATTTTGTCTGCAGTTTTGTAATATTTATAGCTGTAATGTCAGATGTATAATTACAACAGTATATATTTAAAAAATGGAACACAGGCAAAGGCTGTGCAGGTGTTACATGGTCCTTGCTTTGAAAGCAGATTTTAAAGTGACTTGCTTTTGTGCAGTAAAACTCTTTACTGCATGCTAGTCAAAGCTCCATAAACATTATTAAAAATTCCATTAACTATAAAATAATTAAAAAACAATCAACCTCTTAATGACATTAGACATTTTCTTACACTGTGATGACTGCTATGAGAATAGAAGTATAGGGGGAGAAACTGCGCTAATATCTAAGTAGGTAGCAGCAACTTAACATGTGACAAACATCAAAAACTATAAAGGGAAAGGAAGCTGCGCTAAATGACACAAACATAAATCGAGAGTCCAAAGAGTCCCAATGTTTGATAAAAATTGTAAATTGAATTGAAAAGTCCAAAAAGATAATTTCAACCAAATATCCGTGCAGGAGAATAAGTGAATTCACTGCTTACCAGAAGTAGCAGTAAAATAAGCCTTGAATAAGGGTTAGCCGAGCCAGATGAGAATCTGCGACGGGTTCCTCCTCAACAATGGCCGTCCCAAGATTATGATATTTTGGGTGTGGGAATAAAAAACAAATAAAACATAGCGTGATACTGTATAATCAAGTGAATCACTCCGAGTGTGTGAAGGAAAAAGGAAGGGGAAAATACAGCCCACCACCAACACAAGCAGCTTACCAGATGCTGATGTGTGTGAGCAAATGAGAGCAATCAAAAGGACGATAAAGGCTATAGATGAACCACCACCTTAACGTATTGCAATTACCAGATATATGATGAGTAAAAGCGAAACAATGTGTAACACATAGAGACCATAGGATAAGCCACCACCTTGATATTAGTGCAATTACCAGATATTGGAGGTATATGAGCATAGAGGGTAACGTCAAATGAGCTGAGAACCCACTGAGAAGCTTCACCAAAACTATCTGCTTACCAGAAATACGTCAAGTAAATGACAAATCTCAGATCCAGATGTCTCCAGGGGATATCAATCTCCTATAAGCAAGCGGTCCCTGGTGATTGGAGATTGATATCCCCTGGAGACATCCTATCATCTTGGGACGGCCATTGTTGAGGAGGAACCCGTCGCAGATTCTCATCTGGCTCGGCTAACCCTTATTCAAGGCTTATTTTACTGCTATGAGAAGGCATTTTCTTACAGAGTGCAATGAAGCCCCGTACACGTGTACCGATTGTCGGCCGTAAATATTCGGCCAGCGTCCGATCGGCCGATTGTCGGCTTGTTAGTATGATGCTTCCGACAACCGACTGCGACTTTTCGGCCGAACAAAATCTGGTGTGCAGACTATAAAATTTTTGTTGGCCAACAAAGAACGGCCGATTGTTCGTCAGTCAGTACAGATTTCGGGCGACAAAAGCCAGATGAGCAAGACTGGGCATGCTCAGAGAAGAAAAAACACACGGAAAGTAGACCAGAACATGACATCACTTCTGCAGTTGGTTGTTGTTGGCCGACAAAATTCGTGTGCAGTCTAGGCACATTCCAACCAACACAACAACACTGGACAAAAGACGGCCGATCGGTCAGCCAACAATCGGTACGTGTGTACGGGGCATGAGTCATTAAGTCAAGGATACAGTTGATTGTGAAATATGGGTATTAGACATTCATTTAAATAATTTAACCACTTACCCACCAGGCCTATTTTTGACACTTGGTGTTTACAAGCTAAAATCAGTTTTTTTTTGCTAGAAAACTACTTAGAACCCCCAAACATTATATATTTTTTTTAACAGAGACCCTAGAGAATAAAATGGAGATTATTTCAATATTTTTTATCACACCGTATTTGTGCAGCGGTCTTCCAAACGCAATTTTTGGGGAAAAAATTCACTTTTTTTAATAAAAAAATAAGAAACCAGTAAAGTTAGCCCAATTTTTTTTCCATAATGTGAAAGATAATGTTATGCCAAGTAAATAGATACCCAACATGTCATGCTTCAAAATTTCACACGTTCACGGACTTAAAAATCCCCATAGGTGACATTTTAAAAATTACTACAGGCTGCCATCTTAGAGTTACACAGGAGGTCTAGGGCTCAAATTATTGCTCTCGCTCTAACGATCGTGGCGATACCTCACATGTGTGTTTTGAACACCGTTTACATATGTGGGCAGGGTTTCTGTATGCGTTCGCTTCTGCACGCAAGCTAACGGGGACAGGGCGCTTTAATTTTTTTTTTTTTTACTATTTATTTTATTTATTATTTTTTGTTTTTACACCGTTTTTTTTACAAAAAAAATTTGATCATTTTTATTGCTATTACAAGGAATGTTAACATGGTGGCAGGAATCTCTAATGATGTGAATGGCCAATTATGGTCCTGACCATTTTTGATTAATGATGTCATCCAGATCCCAGCCCTTTTGTTTATATGCAGCTATGAGGCTGAAAGCTGTAATTTCTTCATACGAAAGAGGGGGGAGTTTGAGACTTTAAATGAGGTGTGTGACACGGCCAATTGAAATAAAATCATGCAATAGTAGATCTGAGCTGCATTGTAAGTTGATGAGGTTTGGGTTTTCTCCTCCTTCTCAATACTATATCATTTTTTTGTATCCCTTGATATACATTCATATATCTTTTGCAGATACATATTATATACCTGCCAATGATGAAGTGGAGCACAGTCTACATTTTTGGATAACATAATAGATTTTCATCAGAGGACTTTTTTTATGAAGGATTTTTGCAACCGTGTGGTGTGTTTATTTACTTTACTTGATCTTTTTTTGTCAATTAATCTCTGGCCATGTAAGGAAAGAAGCCAGGCATAGTCAGATCTTGTATGGATCTTGAGGGGGAACCCCATGCAAAATATAGAAAACCCTTATCTGAGCCTACACCCTGGCAGGTCAAGAAAGGAGGGTGAGCATGTAGCCCCCATCTTTAACCATACCAGCCCACATGCCCTCAACATGGGGAGGGGGAAGGGGGAATTCCCCCTGGTCCAATGATTGTGGGAAGCTGGGGGGGGGGGCACTTATAAGAACCTGGAAAATGTTTAATTTAATAATGGCAAATACCACATTTCCCTGTGTGAATGAGTAAGGGGTACATAGTACCCTTTCTCATTTACAAAAAAGTAAAGAGTAAATAAACAGACACAGTTTTTCACAACTCCTTTAATAAATGACATCATCCAGCAATGCAGCTCCACATCAATTATGATGCCGCCGGACTGGTACACATGTCTAGTCCCATCACTTAACTTCCGCTGAATGACAGCTCCAATGGATGACATTTGAGAAAAACAAATGGGCAGGGACTCCTGGGTGACATAATTGACCATATATGGAAATAACCATAGAATTTGGGGGACTTCAGGTATTTTTTCTTGCTTAGTGTTCCCCTTAAAACTCATACCTGACTTTGCTACCCTGGTATAAAATGGGGAATAACCTCATGCCATCTTTTTAACATCTAAATGAGACCCTTATCTAGGGTAAGGATCTGGTATAGATAAATTAAATTTAGACCCACTTTTTTCTTTGTAAATGTTAGTTTTGTTGTAGTAGGTTGTATACATTGCATCACAAGAAGGGTCAGGACATCTGCAGGCATGTTAATTATTGCAATTTAGAATTTTTAATGTACCATTTTAATTATTAATAAAATCACTGCTCCCGGCCCATTTGAATATTTAAAAAAAAAATGTGCCCCCCCAAAAAAAAAAAATAAATAAATCCCCCCTCCTTGCACAAACCCTCCATGACTCAAATTCCCCCTTCGAGTACATATCCCCCCCACTCCAAATCCCCCTCTTAGCACAATTATCCCCCCATCCTAGCACAAACACCCACAATCATCCCTACTAGCACAAATCCCCCCCCCTAATATTTCCCCTCCTAGACAAATTATCCCCCCCCCCCGCTGCCCCCAAACTCCTCCTCCTAATACAAATTCCCTCCCCCCTCTTTGTGGCACCCCCCAACCTCACATGATACCAAAGTACCCACCCAAGGCAGTTGTCCCTCCTGCCCACCCCTTGTCCTGGCCCTGATGCCAAGTGTACAGGCACAAGTATTTTACATGGTTATGCCATCCCTAAACCATCATCTCAGCCAGGGAAGTAGATGCTGACCCTGGAAAATGCTTAAATGAAGATGACACTGTCCATTTAGAGAGAAAAAGCTGAAGTAGACAGTGTCAGGGGAATTCTCTGCTCTTTTTCAAGAGGCAACAAATACCTAGAATTGATGACTTAAAACTTAGCTTGCTGCACTATTCATGAAAAAATGATCTATTTCCAGGTCAACTTAAATTCAAGCACTAAGGTATTTTCTGATATACATGACAGTCACATCCCAAGGCAGACACTGCCAAATGACAGACTAAAGAAAATACCTACACATAATAAGAAGAAAGTAGACACATTCACTCTCTAATTTCTGGCAGTTCCCAACTTCTCCTTCCTGCATGTGAAAGCATGAACAGTGCCATTTAAAGAGCAGCAGCAGCATAATTACTGACTTGTATATCTGTCATTTAGACACAAATAGACTGAAAAACACTAATGTATAATTATGAAATATGCATGGGCAAAACTGAATGCACTAAATGACAGCTGAAAAGAACAAGTGATTAATTGCTATGTAATGATTTAAGAAGGACCTTGGAAGAAATATATTATGATTTTTTTTTTTAATCTGTCACTTGCTAAATTATTGCTGTAATGGAAAGCATGACGGATGTCAAAGAGAAAACCACAGTAAATTATTTTGCACAGTTTTTGTTTTATTTCTACTGTAAGTAAGCATTTTTAAACATGCCTAAGAAAAGTATCATGATCTTGTGTTATAGCTCTTTAAATGGAAACAGCACCAAGGGAATAACGTACTTGGGCATGCAGCATTTATTTAAATAGCATAACATATTTTCTCAAAATGTTCAGATTATGTTACAGTCCGGGTACAGAAATTTTGAATCATATTCATTGACCAGGCACAGAGCAGTTTTGTACTCTAATCAAAGTTCTATTTGTTAGTGCCAAAATTGTTGAGTTTACACTGCTGTCTACTCAGAAATCCCAGCATGAATATAAAAGGTAAACATTTGGAGTGTCATCCTTAACCTATATTATTTTACAGTCTTTTCAGTATGTTGGGACTGTATTAGGTCCTCTCAGGTTTTGATGGCTGAGATATTGGAGATTTCCCCTAACCAATGACAGAGACAGAAAGTAAGGTAAAATCTTCCCAGTTAGAACCAGATAAAAACCTGTGAAGATTGTAGAGGTGAGGAGCATCATGTGTAATCAGAAAGTCTTCAGTTGGTTGGAGAACGATAATCACTTTGTTCTCCAGTCGGGTAGAGTTTTGGAGACTTTATATTCATGCATGAAATGTCTATATGCTTGAAGAGACCCATTCTGAGCAGCCTCTACTTGGCAAGTTTGCACCGAAATGTGTCTGTTCAATGATGGACTTTAAGCTCTAAGGCTTTAAGGAATTGAACTTCATGTAAAGTAGCAGGTTTTTCTCCCACTACTATGTAGAAGAAGTTTTCTTCTTCTGCTATCATTGGTGAGGGTGTCACCACCCATTGCATGCTTAGTAACCAGTAATGTCACTTGGCCCCATTCATTTACTGTCCAGGAATTCCCAGCTATGAAAATAATGTGGCCAGGGATAGCTTTTTACTTGGGGTTCCCCCATTATTTCCTAATAGGTCTTATAGGTCTGGTGTGAATATTGAAGGGTCCCCATGCAATTGTTTTGAATTATGAGAAGAACCCTATGAAAAAATAACTGGAAAAAATGTGGACCCCCCCCCCCCAAATATCTAAACTAGACTCTTATCTCAGCATGCCAAAGAAAATAGGGAGAGAACAAGGAAAGGACTTGCAAAAACTGTATCTTTATTTACTTTTCACATTTTTTGTGAATGAGTAAGGGTACTATGTACTACAAGTACTGTGTTCACATCTTAAGGTGGTATCTGGGGGTCCCCTTGCATTTATAAGGGACTTTATCCCCACCCACAGAGCCCCAAAACCACCTGGCCAGGGTTGTGGGAAAAAAAAAACCCTTGTCCTCCATAACAAGGTACCCTCCCCATGTTGAGGGTATATGGCCTGCTATGGTTCTGTAGGGGGTGTCTGCTTATCCCATTCTTTTCTGGCCTGCCAGGGTGTGCATTTTTGGATAAGGGTCTGGTGTGGATATTTTGAGGGACCCCATGCTTTTTTTTCTTGATTTTTGCATATATTTTTCACTTTAAGATCCAAATAGAATTTGGGGGTATCCTTTCACATCCATACCAGACACTCATTTAAGGTCTGGCATTTATTTTTTAGGGGAAACCCCATGTTTTTTTTGTGTCCTGTCCCCCATTAATATCTATACCAAACCCTCACTTACAGTTGAATAATGGTCTGATATGCTGTAGATCAGTGGTCCTCAACTCCGGTCCTCAGGGCCCACTAACAGGCCAGATTTTAAGTATTACCTTGGGGAGATGCAGACTAGAGTACTGCAATCACTGAGCAGCAAATTATATCACCTGGGATGAATTTCAGTTATCTTGCAAACCTGGCCTGTTGGTGGGCCCTGAGGACCAGGGTTAAGGACCACTGCTGTAGATGAAGGGAAGTGGTTGAAGTAGGTTTTTAAAAGTTCGTTTTGCTGCAGTAGTTTGTATAAATCATAGAGATGTGCCATGTCACAGGCAGGGTTACAGCATGCCTTATGCATGTTTTTAAGGGAATTTTAAGGGAATTTTGCATTTTTCTTTTTTTTTTTTGCTGCCCTTTAGAATATTAATACAATCACTGCTCGCCACCAAATAGTATTTTTGTTTTTGTACTCAAATATCATTTGTTTGACAATACCTCACATATTAGCCTAAGAAATGACCATGATTTTTTTTCACCATTCAGCTGACTTCAATCTGATTTCAGTATTGGCACTGGAACTTCAGTATTTGCCAAACTTGTCTCGAATGGAATCCAGGTACATTTGGCTTTTCCCTAGCCTTTGACACATGTAGCTCACCCATATGAGCCCATACACACATTGTATGTACATACATATACACTCACATCATTTCTAACCGATGAACTAATTTTGTGAGCAGTTGCTATCTTATAATAAACAGAAAATACAAAGCAACCAAGTGAATTTTATTATCCATGTAACCTTAAAAACTGATGGAACTCTTAGGGGAACTCTATTTAATCTTCACTCAGCAAAAAAGTGTAATCTGTATTTCCAAACCCTTTAGCCAATTTTTAAAGAAATGAAACCTAAAAGTGTCAGTTAAGTAGGGACTGTTAACCTATGATTCGTAACCAGCAAAGTTTGTAACCTTCTGTTAACAACAGGAAAACTGTACTATGGAGAAGGAATTTCCTGTTGGGTTATTACTAGGGATTAGAGGCCAGAGGGGACAGGTAAAGCAGAAAATTCTACATTCCATGGAGATATTCTATAGGAAAAATGTTCACTGTATAACCGTTTTGCTAAAAAAGAGCAAGATGCAAATGTCACAGGAACCCTGAAGCCATTTATCATAATTGTACTTTGTCATGTGGTCTCCAGGGGCATATGTTTATATGTATCCAGGGAGGCTGACAATAAACTTGGCATGCCAAAATACTTTTTCATAAATATTCAGCATCACAGAATGTGCCTCTCTAAAACATTGAATATATGGAATAAAAACAGAGAACTGAATGAATGAGGAAAAAATACTCTTGAAAACAGCATACATTCTATAAGAAGCAACACCTATTATATTATACAGTGTCATGCATTAACATAGGCTATTGCCAACATTAAAGGTTGTAAAGGATAAAGGTTTTTTTTAACTTAATGCATTTTCTGCAATAAAGCAGACCTTTAGTCATTTTTTCATCTTTACAATTCCTTGGTATCAATTCCTTCATCCTCCAGGAACTGGTTGCATACTCACGCCACATGAGGCCAGGCATTTTTGTGCACCAGAAGGAACCCAGGACCCACTGTACCAGTGTAGGGTCTGACAATGGGTCCAAGGATTTCATTCTGATACATAAGGGCAGTCAGGGTGCCATTGTCTAGCCTGTAGAGGTCTATGCGTCCCTCCATAAATATGCCTCCCCAGACCATCACTGACTCACCACTACACTGGTCATGCTGAATGTTGCTACAGGCAGCAGAACATTCTCCATGGCTTCTCCAGACCCTCTTACCTCTGTCACATGTGCTCAGGGTGAAGTTGCTCTCATCTGTGAAAAGCACAGGGCACCAGTGGCAGACGTGCCAATTATGATGTTCAATGGCAAATACAAATCAAGCTCCACGGTGCCGGGCAGTGAGCACAGGGCCCACTAGAGGAAGTCGGGCCCTCAGGCCACCCTCATGAAGTCTGTTTTTGATTGTTTGGTCAGAGATATTCAGACCAGTGGCCTGCTGGAGGTCATTTTGTAGGGCTCTGGCAGTGCTCAAACTGTTCCTTCTTGCACAAAGAAGCAGCTACTGGTCCTGTTTAGGATTAAGGACCTTCTACAGCCCTGTCCAGCTCTCCTAGAGTAACTGTCTGTCTCCTGGAATCTCCTCCATGCTCTTGAGACTCTGCTGGCAGATAAAGCAAACCTTCTGGCAATGGCACATATTAATGTGCCATCCTGGAGGAGCTGGACTGCCTGTGCAACCTCTATAGGGTCCAGGTTTCGCCTCATGCTACCATTAGTGACACTGACCCCAGCCAAATGCAAAACTAGTGAAAAACAGTCAGAAAAGACTATTCCTTTTTTCAGGTTGTATCATTGTTGCCCATCTAGTGCACCTGTTCTTAATTTCATTAACACTGATTATTGATCTTCTCTGCTACTTAACTGACCAGATCAATATCCTAGGAGTTTAAATGACTTGATGCTATACTCTGATTAAAAAGTGTTCCTTTAATTTTTCCACACACATTTAATAGAACTCTGCATTGAGAACATATATACGCCTCCACTATTCATGTTGAAAATGCTAGCTGCCTGGCTTTTGTATTGGATCAATGGTTTCAATACTTACATTGATCAAGTGTGCAGGATGTTCAACTTCACTGACTTCACTAGATGCCTGCAGCAATTCAGAAAGTATTGAGACCAGATACAGCCATGTAACCAGCATTTTCAGAAAGCAGTTAGCAATAGAAGCCTCCATATTTCTCTCAATATAGGTTTTATTAAAAGGTACAGCCTTTAGGAAATATAGAAGTTCTATGAGCAAGGTAAGAAACATTTGTCCTGAGTCCAGATGCTGCATCTTAATGTCTTGAACATTTTAATAGCTGAAGAATGAGAGCTGCCGTAAAGATGCCAAGTCACGTCATGGAGAAGGTTAATATATAGATGATGGACAGGTAGAAGTACAAGACTGTCAGTGGCCACATTGCATTCCTTGCCCTCTCTGAACCCAATCACTGCTGAGACCACTGCAGTCTTTGCTATTAACCACTTGTTAAGCTGTTAAAACAAATAGAATTATCTGAAAATAATTAAAACCAGAAAACATACAAGACACAGCTAGCATGGTATGTTAATAAAATCCAATGTGGCAGTAATTCTGCATTTAAATTCAAGCAATCATATCTATTGTCCTCACTGCTGATTGTATTAAATGCTGATTGTATTAAATGCAGCTTTAGGCACATCCTTCACTATTGCATGTATATAGTATTGATGCTGTCTACACTTTGCCCCACATACTTATGAGATAAAGGAGAAGTTTGGGTTGACTAAAAACAAACATACATATTCCCCCCATCACACCAATGCTGCATCTGTCCCCCGACCCTAATCCTGAGAACTGAGCGGAGGGACTGCTCTTCTCTTCCAGTGCTCATTGGAGCACTGGGCTGAAAAGGGGGTGGGAGCAGCTGGCTTTGAGTCTCAGCTGCATGCTGAAAGCTGGAGCCAGCTGTCAGTAAGGCAGCTGGGTGGATCCAAATAAAATGGTTGGGGTGCTTTCAGGGCCTGGAACGGCTCTGTGGCATCAGCTGACAGTGGACTTTAGCTGTCGGCTGATTATGGGTCACAAAAGAGCACAAGAGACCCTGTGACCCAAAAGAGAAGAATGACCAAAAAAGGTTTTCCCATGCATCTCTTTTAATTACAGCACTGTTATACTATATATAAAGGATACACGGGCAGGACAGCAGTACAAATGGTCCAATAGAGAATGTATCCTCCTTCCTCCTACTTCAGAGTTAAGTTATTTTGTTAATTACATTGTTAATAGGGGACAGCCTGATAAGACACAGGATTCTCTCTCTCATTTACAGATTACAGTACATTAAAATTTGTGTAATCAATGAAAGAACTTTTCTCATTGGAGGAGGAGGATGGAGGGAGCGTGTGCCTGCTGTTAACCATTACAGCACCAGAAGGCTCAGAGACAGGAAGAGGACAGGCAAGTGAAGACTTTTACAGGATTCAGCTGGCTGAACAATTTAAAGACATCCTTCATTACAGGTAAGCAGGGCCAGTCCAAGGACTTTTGCCACCCTAGGCAAAATAAAAATTGCCACCCCATCATATGCTCTCCCACCCCCATCCCAAGTTGCTGAAGGGGTTAAAACCCCTTCAGTGACTTACCTCAATGCTGGGGCAGGCTCCGCCTACTCTCCTCCCCCACCGACGTCAGCCGGCAGGGTAGACTTAATGTGCATGCGCGGCAATGACCGCAGACTCGTTCTAGACCTCCCCATAGGAAAGCATTATTCAATGCTTTCCTATGGGGATTTTGGCAACGCTGGTGGTCCTCACATAGCGTTTCTTGCTGTAGCGCTCAGGCAGCACAGCATGAGGAGTGCTGCAACGGCCAGCGGCCGGTCCATTACTGATTCTGGGTGCAGTTGCACCCTAGGTGGCTGCCTAGGTCGCCTTACAGTTAGAGCCGACCCTGCAGGTAAGTGATGTGACTATAGCTATAGGGACTTTTTTAAATCAACTTTCAGTTTGCTGAAGTCAGGTCAGTGAAAAGTTAATTCTAATCTATTGCTATGGGAAACAGAATTATGTTTGTACAAAACAGAGTGTGTGTATGTGGGTCATAGGCAACATTTTGCAGGTTTAATTTGACTAGAAAAGAATCAAAAGAAAACTATGTACTGTACAGTTGAGAAATCCCATCTTTCATTTTTTGTTAAATAAACTACATTTCCAAAATCAGAAAAAGGATTGGTTGCGGTCGGCTGCAACACATCATTGCTTTTGGAACCCTGCTTTATTTTTTAAGTAGGAATGGAAGTTTGGCAGAATCTGTCAGATAAGAAAGTGGAATGAAGTGGTTGTGGGTAGCCCCGGCAATTGCCCATAACAGTTTCGAGCTTCATAAAAACCACAGTGACATTTGGTTATACAGCATTTTAACTGTACACATTTCTATATAGACTTAACCTATATCATATTTCACTAAACCCTTCCAACAGAATGTGTGTAGACCAAACAAAAGTATTTTAATATGTTTAAATAAACTATAAAAATATTCACAGTCTTGGTGAAAACCATCATGTTTGATTTGTGCACATTAAACAGTGAATAATTGCTGTACAGTCTCCATACATATGGCGTAAACATACAAAATGTGTAAGCTCAGGAGTGGCTCTGTTTATATATTTATATCTGCCTATACATCATTTCTTTATGCTTGACTAAAAAGATGGCATCTGTTGCTGGGAGTAGGCTTTTCAATGCTGGTGACATGGTTAGCTAATGGCCTACCACATTCACTAACATCTACTTGACATATTACATAAACACATTTTTAATGTTACCTCCGGATAATGGCCAATATCAACATAGGTACAGACAGGGTGAAAAGCTCCAGTTCCACAGGCATACAAATGAGTGTGGTTGTAAACCTTCAAAACCTTAATAAAATTGGCACATTCTCTCTGTGGAAAGAAACAGAAAAAAAAAAAATTAGTATATTGATGCACAGTAAATACATAGCTTATGTACATATACCACTAATACTTTTCAGATACCCATCATGCACTTAATAAAGAATACATTTCTTAAAAAAATAACTTGAATTACTAGGAATTAATCTCCCTGACAATGAAAATTTTTTATTTCTTTAGAGCTGTTTCACACAGCTAAAAAAAAAAAGCACCTGAAAAGCTCACGAAATCTTAATCTCTTTAAAATCAATGAATGCTTTCACACTGGTGGTGGGGCGGTGAAAAAAATCTTGCAAGCAACATCTTTGGAGTGCTAAAAAAAAGCACCTAAAAAATGCCCCTCTCCATTGAAATGAATGGGAAACGCCTCAAAAGAACTATAAACGTGCCTCAAAATGGTTTTTGAAGCAGCTTTTGAGTCACGTGTCCTTAAAAACACACCACTAGACACCTCGAAAGCGTCTCCAAAGCGCCGCAAAAGCGCTCAGTGTTTTATGGGCTGTTTTCAAGTGCCTGAGTGTGAAAGGGCTCTTATAGATGCCTCTTTCTTCACAGTGCCCATCTTGTAGACCAATGCAAACTTCTGTATAGTATATGCCTCCAGTTCATATTCCATCCAATGATAACGGAAGGCTGTAAGGCAAGCAGTGCAGACCAGTGAACACCACATGTCATATAGCGAAAGAACATAGCAGATTGATGTATGTAGCTTTATTATTGCATCTTACCCCACATGCTTTCATATAGTGAATTTGCAAAGTGTGGCATATCCTAAAATCATAGTTCAGCAGTAAATGTGGTATCTCATTAGTACTATAATGATCCTTTGATCCTACCATGGTTACATTCAGTTATTTTAAGCCAGCTGCTAAATAAAGGCAAATGTTGTGAACTATGGAGTGGCATACAAAACATTAGGCAAAAACTTGCATAAAAACATGCATAAAAAAAATAAAAAATGTTCTGTTACTAGCAGTACTTTACTCGTAGGTTGTTTCTGGCACAACATTGTGTATGGGTTTTTTTTTTTTTCTTCTTCTTTATGTAGCATTGTTTCCAGGACTGTGGCCTGAGGTGGGTCTGCCATTGTTACCGGTTACCTCTCCAGCCCATGTGAGCTGCGACCCTGGGTGTGAAAACTGACACATTGACAACTCCGGCATCTTTGTTTGGTTGTTTTATTGTATTTTAGGGGATGGGAGAAGGGAATGAGTGGGATACTCCTTTGGCTCGACTATGTACAATTCCAGGACTCTATAGCAAAAATGCCCATTAGCACTGTCTTGACGCCAGCCGATGCTAGTCAACGCTTTCTGGCACTTTGAACACACTGTATCTTTGAAAGCTGGGCTGGAACTCTGACTTAAGTCCAAAAGCTTCAGGACTGTAGAACGTAGAACATCTGACATTGCTTGCACTGCAAAGTCACTGACTACTCCCTCCAGCCTTGCACTGGCTTGAGGTAGCTTTCTGTGGATTCCTGTATGGCCCAAACTACAGGTGCCCCTTTTATCACTTCAGGGTCCTCAACCTGGGTACCCCCTCTACCACTTCAGGGTCCTCTGACCAGGTACCCCCTTTACAGCTAGCTGATACTTGGATCCTAGAACCTTCTCCGGAGTGGTCCCCACTGACACTAGGCAGACCCCCAGGGGCAATCCTCAGTACTCACAACCTGTGTAGGCTTTCCTGGGACTGGACCCCTCTTACTCTAGGCTAGTTCTCGGCACACCGGATCCCCTTCAGCTCAACTCAGCACTCTCTGGATTCTCAGGCAGCACCCGAGACATCCGCTTCCTCTGACAGGAGGAGAGACAGCCATCCTCTCCCTCCTGGGACTCTGCTTCCTGCCAAAGACCACGAGTCACGCATGCCCCTCAGACTTATACCCACTCCCAGAATCCTTTGCAGCAGAATCTGCCTTCTGGGGTAGTCACAAGCCTGAATGTGTCCCTGATTGGGTTTCCTCCACTGCCCTATGAGAAGCCTTCTCACAGAGCCAGTGGGGAGACTCCCCTCTTAGCAGACACACCTGGAAGCCATGACACCCTAGCCAAAAAGCAATCATGGCCCTGCTGTTAGGCAGACAAGGCCCACTATGCATTTACCTAGCACCTACCTGTAGGGTGCTACATTTATATTGAGTTTAAAACTCAAGTATTGATACATAGTGCATTTATAAGACCTATGAAAAGAAATAATAAAATCTTACCACGAATGACCTGATAAAATATAACTCTTTATTTGTTCACTAAATACAGTATTTTTGCTATAATACTTTTTTTCATTGTGGCATACTCAGATGCCTTATCAGCAAGGAGGAACACAGTAAACACTGCATTGTAAGATGTTAGATGTTATGAGCTAAGAAAATAAATAGTCTGCTTTAGGATGCATTAACACCTATGCCCATACATGTTCAGCACATGGTACAATGTGCATCCTTATAAGCCATCTTTATAAGGGTGCATGTCTATGTACTCAGTGTAGCAGGCAGCATATTTGCCATCACTAAGGCCTCCTCTCCCTTCCTGTCAGCATATCTGTTTGTTAAGAGGCCGACATCCTCTTAGCAACCAGTTATGCTGACAGAGTGCAGAGCCTGATGGGAAAGTTAAGTCCCTCTCAACTTGTGATTCACAGTCAGGACTGGGTGAATTTTATAACCAATAGCAGGCTGTTTATTGGCTATAAATCAACCCACTTCCATGTCGTCAATCAAAAGGGAACAGACCTGAAGGAGAACTAATGTCTATGAATCCTCAATCCACCCAACTTTAAAAAACTTCCTTGCACTGCAGTGTCTGTGTGATAGCTGCGAAGGCGGGAAGAGAGCTTTATTCCGTATTGACACTCCGGTCTTAGTGTACCTCCACAGGCGGTGAATGCCTCAGTTTTATGTACTGTATGTATCTGTTTATAACAGGTACATGAATTTGTCACCCGTACCAACATGTGTCCTGTATAGTCTTAGATACTCTTTATGAATTCCCTTGAATCTGTTCGGTATAGATGGTTTTTATATGCATATTTCCTATGGGCCTTCAATGCATACCCATGTATCAGAAAAAACACATGATCCTTTTTTTTCCAAATCACTGCCATCTAGTTATACAGTTATGATGGTCCAATGATAAACAATAGGGTCATTTGTGTATTTTCCTGCATTAAAATCAGAGCTATCAAATGTTAGGATCCCTTGCTCTATGTCCACACACATTCTGATATTTTTGCTTATTGGGGACTTTTTAAAACTGTAAATTCAAACTATAAAGAGCAAATAATCTGTTTAGCACATATGTAGTCCATTTTAATATTCAGTTTTACATTTGTTGTGCTGTAAATTTGATGTTGTGTGATGCAACTCTGGCCTGCTACAGGGTTAATGTCAGTTACACTTTGAGAGCAGACTGATATTTTGTTAACCTAACTGCCTGTTAAAATAGTCTGAAGCAGATTTTCAGATCTGAGAAAGAACAGTTCCAAAGGTGTTATGTATATGGACGTGTGTCATAACCACGACAACTCTCGCCTCCTTCTTGGCTCTGGGCCTAAAAAAACATTCATTCCAACCTCTCCTGCACAGATCAATATATTCATATCCTTAGCAGCTTAGAATAAAAACAAACAGTAAAAGTATATTGTGTCACAGTGCAATTCAGAGCATCAACAGAGATGAAGCTGGAAAATATAGTTTTTGTGTTTGAGTAAAAAATATTGTAAATGTTTTAGGCCTCTTGCACATGGCCATAATGATAGGCATATGGATGTACAGTATAAAATTCATCCATTGTTGTAGCACCCAGAAGCCACAGCTGCAGAGTATTGTTGTCCATAGGAATATTTAAAAAGAATTCTGTGCACATATATAGTTAATATCAGCGTGTACTTGAGAAGGCATGTGGGCGTAGTTTTTAAAAAGTAAAATTTTACATTTTGAAGAATACGCCCATACATAATGCGAGTAGCAGTACCAGTGGTTACATGCACAAAGTGTTTTCTGTAATATTGACTAAGGGGTAAAATTATGCTGCAGCTGTGGCTCATGGACACCACAGTGATAGATATATTTTACACGGTATGCCCATATACTAGGCATTACGCCATGTGCAAAAAGCCTGAATGTGTATAAATAGGCAAAGCTTTGTTTTGTTAAAAAAAAACATAAGGTAGTTGTTAGGACCCTTGTCAGTTGTTTTTTTTTTTCTGAGACATAGCAGAAAGTAAGAGGATTTTGCGCCAAAACAAGGGAATATCCCCCCCCCTAAACAGTTGTTAACAGAACAGGTTTATCCATTGTAAGATTTACCATCAACTACTGTAACTCATGAAACTACTGTAAATAATTACGAATTTTCCATCATTTTTTGTTTCAGTGGCAATATTTCTGTCTAGCAGCAGTAGGGCCATTGGTTTGACACTACCTGCATTGACACTACCTGCATGGAGTATGCATGTTCTTGTTGTCCCTGCATGGGTTTCCTCCATGTACTCTGGTTTCTTCCCACACTCTAAAGACATGCTGGTAGGGTTATTGGCTCCTGTCTAAACTGGCCCTAGTATGTGTATGAATGTGACTTTAGAACAGTTTTTCTCAACTCCGGTCCTCAGGGCACACTAACAGGCCAGGTTTGCAAGAAAACTGAAATACATCACAGGTGATATCATTTGCTACTCAATGATTGCAGTATTCGAGTCTGCATCTCCCCAAGGTAATACTTAAAATCTGGCCTGTTAGTGTGCACTGAGGAGCGGAGTTGAGAAACACTGCTTTAGAATGTAAGCTCCTTGAGGGCAGGAGCTGATGTGAATGTACAATATATTATTATTATTATTTAGATGATTTATATAGTGCCAATATTTTTGGATGTATTTTCATTCAAGCTTGTAAACGATAGGCCTAAAAGCATCAGATTTAGAAAGCATTTTACAACGTATTCAATAAATGTCAAATAGCTTTTCCATTAAAACACCCTTTGCTGCAGTCAGGGGAGAGAGGAACACAAAATGTATTGACAGTGCTGGTTAAAATTTTAATATATGTTTAAGCCCAAGACAAAATTTAATATATTGCAGCTTACCAGTCCCTAGAGGTGGTGGCCACCTCTGTTTTCTTTTTATAGGCACCCCAGCAATACTACATATTTAGATTTTGGACCTTTCTACAAACCACACAGCAGTTTGAATTTTGAGAAGTATAACCTTGGCCATGACCCCTTCTTGCCTGTGATTGAATGCGATTGATACTGATGTATAAACACTGGATCTTCCGGTCAGTAAGTTTGTGCACGTGTGTATGGGTCATATAATGCATGTGTTTGCATGAATATATGTGCCTAAAAAGTCTTCTAACTCCCAGATTGCCAAGTATTTAAAGAATAAATTTTACTGTCCAATTAAGCGTGAGGCCTTAGGCCTCCTTCACATACCCCTAAAAGCATATTTTCAAGTGTTTTTTATTTACAGATCTGAATGCAGCTACATTGTTTTCAATGGAGACATTTACACAGGTGTGTACAAATGCATCACATTCAGATCTGTAACACAAAACCAAAAATCTGCACCTGACGAAATACGTACATACTAATGATAGATGCAGGTACTGAAAAAAAAAAAGACAGTTTTATCCAAGTATTTACTGATCATTACACAGTGCTGGAAAAAACACATGTAATAAGATTGTTAAAATTATTACACCCATTTATGTAGCTTTCTAGTTTGAGAAAAAGCAGTATTACATGTGTTTCAGCATCACATGATGAGTTTGTTCTGTGTTCTCTCTTCCTAGAAGTACATTTACATATGCACAATGCAACCAGTAGGGCTGTGTTTGGCACATAATGTTCCTCTTCACCTTTCCCAGTCTGAATATTGTTGTGTAGAAGACTACATAAGTCAAATATAAAGACAGAGTCAGGTTCTTATGCTAGTTTTATGTAGAAAAATATAATAATTTTATCAGGCTCCTGGTGCTATCAGCACGCTTAGCACTACTTGGATCTTATAAAAAGCTGGTGTTTGACCATGTGTATGAAGCCTTAGGCAGATAAGGTCTTATTTAGAATTGGCAGTCACATCTGAATGCACTTAAATATGCTACAACATCCATTATAACAACACTTAGCACAATAAACTGTCAATCCCAGAAGAGAGAAAACATATCTAATTGCAAAAGGGTCTCTTTTTTTTTACCAAAGAAAAGGCCAAAACATGCAAGGTAAGATCACTGGAGCATGCATGTGTATACTTTGGGAAGAGGAAGGGGAGAGCTGACAAAAACCATCAGCGCCAGCATAATCCTAATGAGAACAAATAACCTCCAGCTGAACATAGTGTTAGTAAGCCAGAGAACAGTTGGTGGACAGTGGATCCAGTGTTTTGATGTTGCTCACAGACACCCGAACATTTGTCAGTTCCAATTTGGGAGACTATAGTCTCAGCTTTGTGTTTATTGCCATGTGTGTCATCAATACCAAAGACCCCAAGATAAGGGAATTTATTTATTTTTGTAAAATAATGGTTTGGGTCTCAAAATAACCAGAGCTGATGTACATTAGTAAAAGAAAGGTGCTACCCTAAAACTCACATGCATGTTACAATCCAGATGACAGACTCATCTGCTAGGTTGACCATTGTGGTTTTAGAGACTGCTACAGCTATATGCAGGCACCTATAGTACCTTGAAAATGACAAGCAAACACAAGGCCGCACTGGCCTAGTGCATTATCCTTTTGAAGGTTTATTAAAAAGAAAGGTTAAAATACTCACAAACAAGTTCTTGATAAAAGCATATCAAACGAGGTACGCAGTCCTCAGCATCGAGATCCAAGGGTGTACCGTCCCTTGAAGCTGTAAAGGCTTACGCGTTTCGAGGCTTAGCCTCTTCTTCAGAGCCTCGACGGTACACCCTTGGATCTCGATGCTGAGGACTGCGTACCTCGTTTGATATGCTTTTATCAAGAACTCGTTTGTGAGTATTTTAACCTTTCTTTTTAATAAATCTTCAAAAGGATAATGCACTAGGCCAGTGCGCCCTTGTGTTTGCTTGTCATTTTCAGTGATTCCAGAGTACCCTAGCCGTGTAAGGTCGTGTAAGAGGCAGCAAGGCCGAAGCTTTCCTGTGTTTCCGTGTTGCTAGCTCTCAACAGCTGCAAGATTACAGCTGAGGTGGATAGAGGATTACACTACTCAGAGCGCAGGGAACTGGTGCTTTGCACCAACTATTTATGTGTTACCTATAGTACCTTGTTATACCTAAAGCGGTTTCCTTTTTTCTTTTCTCCCTCTCCCTTTAAGCTGGAAAAAGACAGCTTAAAAACAAGCAAGGCATTTGAATTTTTGAGAAAAGTCAGTAATTATGATGCCACTTTAATGCAAGAGGTTAAGATGTTTAATGTTTAACATGTTGTTAACTACAGGAGTATGGTCAACCCTATACTTAAATTACTATTTCATATTCCTAATACCATTCTGTTAGACAGAGCTGTTCGATAGAAGAACAGCTTGAACTTGAATTCCTTTTGGTCTAAAGTTAAATGTTCTTCTTTCCCATATAACACATGAAGATACTCATTGTACTCTCTGTGAAACAAATCTTTGGCTTGAGATAAACACTTGCCTAAACATCCAAGAGAACATTTAACCATTGACAAACATAAAATGAATACTTGTAATTAAAAGATATGATCTGCCTAAACCTTCCCATACCGTAACATACAAGAGATGAGCTATGAGCTATGACAGTCTGGCACAGCGGTACTGTGAGAAACATGTACAAATACATTAATATTTTACACTCAGGTCTTTCCATGGTTTAAATAAACAATGAGAGCAAAGATTACAACTAGGCATGTTCAGTAAACAGAAATACAACCCCGCTGCACAGGAATGTATATTTAGCCTATTTATTATTTAAAGCACATCGTCTACATATTCTTATCAATATGTCAGCTGTAGTGTTTAATCTTTCCCTTTAGTCTAAATTGAACTGGTTGGATGGACTTATAAATAAACTATTGGAAGATATCATAAATGTGTCTGTTGTGGTTATAGCCAGTGTCTAGTCTAGCAACAGTTTTGTTTAACTGTCTAAAAATTATCAGATTTTGTTACATGAACAAATGTTAAAATACATAGAAGAAAGTAAAAAAAATGAGTATGAAACCTTTTTGTGAAATTGTTTCACATTTGGCAAAAAGGAAATAAATTGTGTTTTAATAACAGAGTTGCTTTGGATCAATATTTTTAAAGGAACACTAAATTTATGCTTAAAGTGGAAGAAAACCCTACTATCATTTTCAGCCAAGGAATCTGCCATCTTGGCCTCTTTTAAATCTTCAACTGCCGTGATGTTGCACATGTGATCAATTATGACACCAGCCATTGGATAGTTTGACAGTTTGGTTGCGAGCACAACCAATGTGACAGCATTCCAGGCATGACGGAAATGTAACTTTTTTGAAACTGTTAAATCTATTGGGTTTACTTTCGCTTTAAATTCCATGACTATCCATAATTGTATAAAGATTAAAATTGTAGCTAGTCAATTGTAATTGGCTTCCAAATTTGACTTTAGAAAGAGTGAGTTGAAGTTTATTTATGTATTTGTATTATTGGAATTTTATGATGACGGAAAAAGCAATCCAAATACTAGTGATTTTTCTGAATATGTGCATGTAGATCTGTTTTATTCTAATAAATTGTAATACATTTTAATTTATTGCAATAAATTGTATGAAATAATGTGCTGTCCTAATTGGGTTTCCCCTGTCCCAAAGAGGCAGCCAAGACCTAAGAAATACTTGGATGTATGGGACACCCTGTAGCAATCATAAACACTATATACGGTTGTAAGTTTTGAGCCATGTAATATCTTGTTGATCCTCAGATCGCCTAACGATTATACATGTCAGCCTTACGCAGGGGCCACGCTAATCTTCTCTGTATTGATCCCAATTTATGTATGTCTTTGGCCGCAGCTGAAGCTGATGTCCCGACCAAGACTGATCCTCATATATCTGATGTACAGTTATTATTGTTGATAGACATTTGAAACAAGCTCATTCTTTGATCATCAGTTTTAATCTACAGGGTGGTGGATTGAAACTGCCTGTTTTTTAATGCCCCATACACACGTGCAGATTATCTGCAGACTTTTGTCTGCAGACTTACCAAAAACCATATAATATGAGGTCAAACCTAAACACTTTCAATTTGTATGCAATCCGGCAGGCCCTTGCACTACATAGAAAAGGTAAGTCTGCAGACAAAAGTCTGCAGATAATCTGCACGTGTGTATGGGGCATAAGAATTTTCAATCTGTGGTTAACCAGACCGGAGGATTTGGCTGCTCAATAACCAGGCCCTATTTTGCGATTCGGCACTGCGTGAGTTTAACGGACAATTGCGCGGTCGTGCAACGCTGTACCCAAACTAAATTGATGTCCTTTTTTTCCCACAAATAGAGCTTTCTTTTGGTAGTATTTGATCACCTGTGCAATTTTTATTTTTTGTGCTATAAACAAAAAAAGAGCAAACATTTTAAAAAAAAAATACAATATTTTTCACACTCTGCTATATGAAATTCTCAAAAAAAATGTAAATATCAATTTTTTTTTAACATTTTAGGCCAATTTGTTTTTTGCTAGATATTTTTGGTAAAAAGAAAATCGCATTAAGCGTATTTTGATTGGTTTGCACAAAAGTTATTGCGTTTACTAACTACGGAAAAGATTTATGTAATTTTTATTGTTTTTTTTTATAATAGTAATCGCAGGATCTGCAATTTTTTGCGGGACTGCAACATTGCTGCAGACAGATCGGACAACTAACTGACATTTTTGACACTTTTGGGGGTACCAGTGACATTACTACAGTAATCAGTGCTAAAAATATGCACTGTTACTGTAAAAATGACACTGGCAGGGAAGAGGTTAACAGTACTGGTGATCAAGGGGTTAAATGTGACCCTAGGGGCATGATTCTAACTGTGTGTGGGGGGGGGGGTGGGGTTGGCTTGTGAAGTCATCACAGAGACATGCGATCCTATATAGCAGGATCACATGACAACTGTGATAACTTCAGGGAGAAGTACGGGCGGCTTTGTTTACATGAGCCGTCCGTCCTTCTCTGTCAGCGGCTGGAGATCACGAGTGGCCCGGTGGCCATCGGAGCCGCCTGCCACATGCACTAGTTTCTCCACTAATGAGCGGGGGCGGGAGCGCACCTCCAGCGGCGCGCGATTGCCCCCTAGCTCCTCCCAGGCCAGCGCTGTACATGTATGGGGTTTTGCCTGGGAGCGCCAGCCTGCTGCAGTACATCAGCGGCGGCTGGGGCTAAAGTGGTTAATATATATAATGTGTTTTGTTTGAGTAATGTGTGTGTGTATAATATATATATATATATATATATACATATATATATATATATGTATATGTATTTATATATATATATATACATTTCGAAGGGTAAGGTGCAAGTAATAGGAGTATGTGCAAGCAATCAGACCTTCTCACAGGTCATGTATAGAAAAATCCAAGAGGGTTGCTGCACAAAAGAGTAATTTTCATCTGAATATAAAATTACATAGTATCAAATAGTATTCATGGTAACAGTTTCGGGTATCAATAGCGCCCTTCTTCAAACCGAATACTGTACATACAACTATGATTATACAAGTAAAATATAACGACACTAATGCGTTGCTACAGCTGGCTGTTGGGAAAATGTCAGGGATAAAGATGTAGTGACTAAATTAAAATGTGAATTGCTGCTACCACCAAAATCAAGTACTCAGTACTCAAACCTTGAATATAAATTAAATAATCATGTGAAGGTGGTGTGAAGAATGCGATAATCCAAAAATAAACAAAGATAAAGATAACCCACCAGGACGGCCAATAGTAAAAAGAATTCAGTCTGTAAATGCAAGAATGGGTGAATATATGGGTTGGTATCTCCAACCATTAGTGACTAAAACAAGACCAAACCTCCCAGGCACTAAACACTTAATACAGATGCTGAAACAAAATAAAAATAGGGGATCATCATTACACACTGGCCACGGCAGATGTGTCAGTCCTATACACTATTATAAATCATGAGGAAGCACAGAGTGCAACAAAATGGGTCATGGACAACTTAGGTGATCTGAGATCAAAACAAAAGGGAGGGAGAAGATAAAACTTAAAAAAAAATTCTGACAAATTTAAACAATAACACCAAAAACATAATCCTCTTCTGGGATCTTAACAATACAAGTATCAACTTTCTTTGACCATTAAACTGGAAAAAAAACCTGATTACCACTAAAACATTTTTTCAAAATGTGGATCGTAATAGCTGTATACCAACAGATAGCTGTCATTTTGCACCTTGGCTTATAAATATCCCAAAAGGCCAATTTATACGCCTACGAAGGAACTGCAGTACACCAATAGACTATTATGAACAGGCAAATATAATAGGCCACAGATTCGTGGAAAGAGGCTACACTAGAGATCTCATGACAGGGAAGTAGCAAATATATCGAGAGAAACACTCAATCAAGATCGTCTGATCGTCTGAGCTTGAACATACTCCTATTACCGTTGTGCACCTCACCCTTTGGTTTTTATATTATATACAATCGTGACTGGAATGATGGCTACAGGAGGTTCATTCTCCTACACAGATGAGGATATAGCTTGGATCTATACAGGCACAGTGGTAATCAAGAGAATTTCTTACTAACATTTCAATTTTACAGCTGATACATCAATTGGAAAAATTGTCTCAAAAACTGATTTCTACGGAACTACATTAAATCATGTTGGCGGAGTACTACAAATCCCAGCTGATCCCTAGGGAAATAAGGGTACACAACACCTACCTTATATGCACAAAATGGAGACTTTAAGATTAAGTTTCCACAGATTATAAATAAATGTTCATTTGATTTAATCGTTCTTACGGTGCAGTTTCTATTTCACAACAAATTGCAACTATTGAGACACAGTTAGTGGAACTGACAGGCCTTGAGGAATTATCTAATACCAATAAGACTCTGGAGGATATGTTGTCTTCATTCAGGAATAATATTGAGAATTGTAAAAGGATTAAAATGGATCGTGACCGAGAGGATTATGCTAATAATCGTGTTTTAATTGGACTGAACCAAATCATTTTTGACCCAAGTTCAGACATAAACAGCACAATCAACAACTCTCCACCTCTACCTCATCGATGGCTTCCATAGGATCATCCGTTAATGCCCCAGGTGGATCTTTTTTAGATCGAGACACCACAAATCTAAGGCAACGAGGAGAGGAGGGAAAAAGAACAAGAGGCGCAATATCAAAAGGGATTGCTACCCGAACAAGGAACAAACAAAGGACGCAACAACAAATTGGGTACATAATATTTTATCTGATATTGAATTGAATGTACTTAACAAGGGTCTAAACTTTTCACCTAAAAGTAAAATGGATATGTTTGTACTGAAACAAGATATATATATATATATAGACAGATTAGTTTAAAGGCTTCTTATTCCTCTAGACCCACTATAAGTAATGCCAGTTTGTTACCGCTATCCATTAGTAATTTAGAATTGAAAAATAAAAGTAGGTTTGTTCCACCTACCTCATGTGGCTAAACTGTTCATTAACAAAGTAGAGGAGGATATAAATCTCTTTATACAAGAGGAAAGACCATATACCTAGGACTCGGTTTTCAAGCAGTTAGCAGATTCAAAGGCCTATAAATGTTTAGAAAATAACCCCACATACAGGGTGCTAAATTGAATAAAAAAGGTTGTAGGACAGGCAACGCAGCAAGCAGTTATCAATAGTGCCACACAAACTTTTCTTATTCCTGAGTTTCCAGTGACCCCTATCATATATGTATTACAAATACATAAAAATGTGTTAAACCCCCTAGGCAATCGCATTGTGTCCAGCACAGAATCATATACGATGCTTATAGCCAAATATTTGGATAGGTGTCTAACTCCTTTAATTACACCTACTCGTTCATATACACGAGACACTTAGGATTTTTTAGAAAAAACTAAATCTGTGGATTGCGTGCCAGTTTCTGTTTTGGTCACCTGGGATGTAGCAAATCTTTATACGGCCACTCCCCCCCCCCATAAATAAATTGAGAATAGTGGCTTGCCGACTTCTGATCGGTTAAAAAAAAAAGTACAAGTGACCAAATTCCTTTTTTGTTGGAACTATTAGGCATAGTTCTAGAAGAAAAAGTTTTCCTTTTTAAAGATCCCTATTATTTACAGTTGGCCGGAGCAGCGATGGGCTCTATTGTCTTCCCCCAATATAGCGCTTTCATGGATATGATTGAAAATGCATTTCTTTATAGTTGTGATTTATTCACCACTAGTTGTGCTTGTTGGTACAGGTTCATTGATGATGCCTTTGCTATATGGGTGGGCGACATGGACTCATTGATGTTATTTAATGTATACCTTAATCACTTGGTTCCGGGTTTCAAATTCAATATGTGTATGAATAACACTAAGATCCCATTCTTGGATACTTGTTTTTCCATACATAATAGACAGATTGTCAGCGCTCTATATTGAAAAATTACTGATCGAAACCAATTATTACATTATACAAGCTTTCATCCTCCAAGGGTTTTTAAATCAATCTCTCTGAGCCAGTTTATATGCGTCTCGAGTATTGTTAGGGATCCTGAGACATGTAGAGTGAGATTGGATGAGATGGAGGACAGACTCCAACGATGGGGGTACACCAGTATTATGGTTAATACTGAACAAAAAACACCTGTGCAATAAGAAAGCAAAGATATTTAGTTGCAGGATACCCTTTATCTCCCAGTTTCATCCTTTCTCAGATTCTGTGTTTAATATAGTAAAGAAACATTGGTCTATATTGAATTCCAACTATACATTTTCTTTCCACCTTTACTTTCATATAGACAAGGAAGAACATTACATGATAGATTAGTTAAATCAGATCAATATCACCCACAGACTATTTCATCTACATTTTTGGGTCCACGTAACAATGGCTCTTATCCATGTTTAGGGTGCATACATTGCACTAATATGATTATGGGAAAATACTTCTCCCATCCACATAAGGCCTATAATATAACAATAAAGGACCATTATACATGTCAATCTTTCTATATAATGGATATCATTAAATGCCCTTGTGGGCTTTTATATGTAGGATAAACTACCCAGAAGGCCAAGGAATGTATTGCTCGACACAAATACTCCATAAGGGACAAACTGGCTAAATTACCATTATCCAGTAATTTTTTTAGAAAAAGGACATTCAGTTTCACAACTTAAATATATGGTAATTGGCAGCATACCACGAAACAAGTGAGGAGGTAACAGAGAACTGTGGCATGGATTTGTCGTTTAGACACTCTTAGCCCGAGAGGGTTAAATTCAGATTTTGACTTATATCTATTTATTTAGATTGGTTTATGGCCCCTTTAATGGAGGTATATAAGTATGTGTGCACATTGTTGGCACACATAGATGCATACATAGTCCAGTATAGGATTATTTATTGGTTATCATTTAAAAGGCTTATTTGTCGGTTACCATTTAAAAGGCTTGGTCTGGGTATTTTTTTATTCGTTTTTCATTATTTGAAGGTTTACAGTTGTTAATAATATTATTTTTATTTTTTGTAGATATTTTTATTATTTTTCTTTATTTCTCTTTGCTAGCAGGTGCCTTACGTATAGCAGTTCTCATGATGTGTGGAGAGCTCATTATACCTGTTAGTGTTTTCGTTCCACTCATATGTGGATAATATATGTATAAATGATTTGGATACTAATTGAAGAATTAATGAGATTGGTTACATGTGTTCTAATTGATATACAGTATCTCACAAAAGTGAGTACACCCCTCACATTTTTGTAAATATTTTATTATATCTTTTCATGTGACAACACTGAAGAAATTACACTTTTCTACAATGTAAAGTAGTGAGTGTACAGCTTGTATAACCGTGTAAATTTGCTGTCCCCTCAAAATAACTCAACACACAGTCATTAATGTCTAAACCGCTGGCAACAAAAGTGAGTACACCCCTAAGTGACAATGTTCAAATTGGGCCAAATTAGCCATTTTCCCTCCCTGGTGTCATGTGACTCATTAGTGTTACAAGGTCTCAGGTGTGAATGGGGAGCAGGTGTGTTAAATTTGGTGTTATCGCTCTCACTCTCTCATAATGGTCACTGGAAGTTTAACATGGCACCTCATGGCAAAGAACTCTCTGAGGACCTGAACAAAGGAATTGATGCTCTACATAGAGATGGCCTAGGCTATAAAAAGATTGCCAAGATCCTGAAACAGAGCTGCAGCACAGTGGCAAAGACCATACAGCGGTTTAACAGGACAGGTTCCACTCAGAACAGGCCTCGCTATGGGCGACCAAGGGAGTTGAGTGCACATGCTCAGCGTCATATCCAGAGGTTGTCTTTGGGAAATAGACGTATGAGTGCTGCCTGCATTGCTGCAGAGGTTGAAGGGGTGGGGGGTCAGCCTTTCAGTGCTCAGACCATACACCACAGACTGCATCAAATTGATCTGCATGGCTGTCGTCCCAGAAGGAAGCCTCTTTTAAAGATGATGCACAAGAAAGCCCGCAAACAGTTTGCTGAAGACAAGCAGACTAAGGACAAGGATTACTGGAACCATGTCCTGTGGTCTGTTGAGACCAAGCTAAACCTATTTGGTTTAGATGGTGTCAAGCATGTGTGGCGGCAACGAGGTGAGGAGTACAAAGACAAGTGTGTCTTGCCTACAGTCAAGCATGGTAGTGAGAGTGTCATGGTCTGGGGCTGCTTAAGTGCTGCCGGCACTAGGGAGCTACAGTTCATTGAGGGAACCATGAATGCCAACATGTACTGTGAAGCAGAGCATGATCCCCTCCCTTTGGAGACTGATCAGCAGGGCAGTATTCCAACTTGATAACGGCCCAAACACACCTCCAAGGTGACCACTGCCTTTCTAAAGAAGCTGATGGTGAAGGTGATGGACTGGTCAAGCATGTCTCCAGACCTAAACCCCATTGAGCATCTGTGGGCCAACCTCAAAAGAAGGTGGAGCAGTGAAAGGTCTCTAACATCCACCAGCTCCGTGATGTCGTCATGGAGGAGTGGAATAGGACTCCAGTGGCAACCTGTGAGGCTCTGAGGAACTTAATGCCCAAGAGGGTTTAGGCAGTTCTGGAAAATAATGGTGGCCACACAAAATATTTACACTTTGGGTCCACTTTGGACATTTTCACTTAGGGGTGTACTCACTTTTGTTGCCAGCGGTTTAGCCATTAATGGCTGTGTGTTAAGTTATTTTGAGGGGGCAGCAAATTTACACTGTTATACAAGCTTTACACTCACTATTTTACATTGTAGCAAAGTGTAATTTATTCAGTGTTGTCATATGAAAAGGTATAATAACAATAAATATATAATAATAATTATACAATAATAATAATATAATTCATATATAATATTTACAAAAATGTCAGGGGTGTACTCACTTTTGTGAGATACAGTATATATATATATATATATATATATATATATATATATATATATATATACACACACACACATACACACATATATATATATATATATATATATATATATATATATATATATTTTTTTTTTTTTTTTGCATTTGTTGATATGTTTGGCAACCTCAATCAGTGGGCAACTAATTGGCTTTTCTGGTTGCTATGGGTAAAGGACTTTGTGTTTATGTTCTTATCTAATCTGATAAACATTATCTGTGTTATATAATAAAGGTATTCCAGAATAGTGGCATATTTACCTGAACTTTGAGAGAAAAATGTAAAAATATTATTTCCTGAATATTAACAATACTTACAACCGTTAATTTTGGCACACTAATGTCAGAGGACTAAGTTTAAGCTTCATGAACATGTGGTATAAAATTATTCCTATCTATGATGGATCTTTCTTTCAGGAGGATTTTCCTTTCACCTGATTCTTTTCAAAGTGAAGCTTTACCACATTTTAATTTACTAAGGGAAATGAGTGCAACTGCACCTGAAATGTGTGCAGTATCTTTGCCTTTAGTAAATCCACCCCATTGTCCAAAATAGGGCTGTGTCCAGAGACATAAAAAGTAAAAAATGCTTTTGTTTTGGAAGCGGGAGCCGGGGCAGCTGCCTCCCTCACCCTTCCACAGGGGTCGCATCCCCACGTCAGAGGGGCACCTTCCCTTTAAACATTCTGCCCATGTGCATGAAGCCTAATTGTTTGAAATTGATGATACATTCCATATAGTTGGGTCTTATAGGATGTAACTTCTGAACGTCAGTACTGTCCAGCATCACTGCTAATTAGTGTTGAGCGAACACGGACTGTATTATTCGTGTTCGTACCGAATAATTGGATTTTTTGTACCCGAACACGGACACGGACACTTTACTGTATGTTCGGGTAAAAATCCGTGTTCGGTCGTTTTATTTCCGGGTTTTGCATGCTTTGGCGCTCTTTTCATGGCGGGCTTTCAACAGCCAATCAACAATCGTTTAACTGGTGTGCCTTAAGCCATCCCAGCCATGCCTGCAAATGTCTCAGTAGCTGTGATTGGCCGTCTGAAGCATGTGACCAAGTCTTTATAAGTTCGAGGCAGCCGCAGCGGCGTCATTATGCTGCTTAGATTCAGGGACAGAGCACACATCAACGTGCTGGCTGCTGATTAGGGAAAGATAGGCAGGAAAAAACCATTTGTGTCCGGATAGAATTGAGGGACAGGTCGGAGTGTTTAGGCAGGGCGAGTTGTAGGCATTTTAGGGATAGAGTCTGCTGAATTATATAGGGTCAGTGTCTTCTACAAACTACAATCGATATTGCTGTGTGGGGGGTGGGGTCTGCACTCAATCCTGATCTACGATCTCTTCTCAATCCTGTTAGGGACAGAGTCTGCTGAATTTTAGGGAAACTGTGTTCTACAAACTACAATCGATATTGCTGTGTGGTGTGGGATTGGAGATAGGCAGGTGTCAGTGATCCACATCCATTTTTCTGTGTGTGAGCTGCAGTGAACACAATCTTTTTGGGCTGCAGTGAACACAATCCTTTTTGGTGTGCAGTGAACACAATCTTTGTGGGGTGCAGTGAACAAAATCCTTTGTGGGGTGCAGTGAACACAATCTTTTTGGGGTGCAGTGAACAAAATCCTTTTTGGGGTGCAGTGAACAACATCCTTTTTGGGGTGCAGTGAACACAATCTTTTTGGGGTGCAGTGAACAAAATCCTTTGTGGGGTGCAGTGAACACAATCTTTTTGGGGTGCAGTGAACACAATCTTTTTGGGGTGGAGTGAACAACATCCTTTTTGGGGTGCAGTGAACAAAATCCTTTTTGGGGTGCAGTGAACAAAATCATTTTTGGGGTGCAGTGAACACAATCTTTTTGGGGTGCAGTGAACACAATCTTTGTGGGGTGCAGTGAACACAATCTTTTTGGGGTGGAGTGAACAACATCCTTTTTGGGGTGCAGTGAACAACATCCTTTTTGGGGTGCAGTGAACACAATCTTTTTGGGGTGCAGTGAACACAATCTTTGTGGGGTACAGTGAACAGAATCTTTGTGGGGTGCAGTGAACACAATCTTTGGGGGGTACAGTGAACACAATCTTTGTGAGGTGCAGTGAACACAATCTTTGTGGGGTGCAGTGAACACAATCATTGTGGGGTGCAGTGAACTCAATCTTTGTGGGGTACAGTGAACACAATCTCATACTGAAGGTTTGAGGGTGCTGCCTGTTCCATACTCCCCCTACTCCTCATCTAGCCTTTTAGGGGTACAAACAATAGTAATTGGGGCCTAGTGTGGTTGTGTACGTGTGATATACATACACTTTTTTGGGATCATATTTTCTATTCCGCTATTTAATCAAAAACCTTTGGGGATCAGTTAAATTGGGGGATAGTCTGTGTTGGTACGTGTGAGAGAGATCCACCTTTCCAAGTTGTTGGGGTTCATCTCATACTTCTGAAGGTTTGAGGGTGCTGCCTGTTCCATACTCCCCCTACTCCTAGCCTTTTAGGGGTACAAACAATAGTAATTGGGGCCTAGTGTGGTTGTGTACGTGTGATATACATACACTTTTTTGGGATCATATTTTCTATTCCGCTATTTAATCAAAAACCTTTGGGGATCAGTTAAATTGGGGGATAGTCTGTGTTGGTACGTGTGAGAGAGATCCACCTTTCCAAGTTGTTGAGGTTCATCTCATACTTCTGAAGGTTTGAGGGTGCTGCCTGTTCCATACTCCCCCTACTCCTAGCCTTTTAGGGGTACAAACAATAGTAATTGGGGCCTAGTGTGGTTGTGTACGTGTGATATACATACACTTTTTTGGGATCATATTTTCTATTCCGCTATTTAATCAAAAACCTCTGGGGATCAGTTAAATTGGGGGATAGTCTGTGTTGGTACGTGTGAGAGAGATCCACCTTTCCAAGTTGTTGGGGTTCATCTCATACTTCTGAAGGTTTGAGGGTGCTGCCTGTTCCATACTCCCCCTACTCCTAGCCTTTTAGGGGTACAAACAATAGTAATTGGGGCCTAGTGTGGTTGTGTACGTGTGATATACATACACTTTTTTGGGATCATATTTTCTATTCCGCTATTTAATCAAAAACCTTTGGGGATCAGTTAAATTGGGGGATAGTCTGTGTTGGTACGTGTGAGAGAGATCCACCTTTCCAAGTTGTTGGGGTTCATCTCATACTTCTGAAGGTTTGAGGGTGCTGCCTGTTCCATACTCCCCCTACTCCTAGCCTTTTAGGGGTACAAACAATAGTAATTGGGGCCTAGTGTGGTTGTGTACGTGTGATATACATACACTTTTTTTGGATCATATTTTCTATTCCGCTATTTAATCAAAAACCTTTGGGGATCAGTTAAATTGGGGGATAGTCTGTGTTGGTACGTGTGAGAGAGATCCACCTTTCCAAGTTGTTGGGGTTCATCTCATACTTCTGAAGGTTTGAGGGTGCTGCCTGTTCCATACTCCCCCTACTCCTAGCCTTTTAGGGGTACAAACAATAGTAATTGGGGCCTAGTGTGGTTGTGTACGTGTGATATACATACACTTTTTTGGGATCATATTTTCTATTCCGCTATTTAATCAAAAACCTTTGGGGATCAGTTAAATTGGGGGATAGTCTGTGTTGGTACGTGTGAGAGAGATCCACCTTTCCAAGTTGTTGGGGTTCATCTCATACTTCTGAAGGTTTGAGGGTGCTGCCTGTTCCATACCCCCCCCTACTCCTCATCTAGCCTTTTAGGGGTACAAACAATAGTAATTGGGGCCTAGTGTGGTTGTGTACGTGTGATATACATACACTTTTTTTGGATCATATTTTCTATTCCGCTATTTAATCAAAAACCTTTGGGGATCAGTTAAATTGGGGGATAGTCTGTGTCGGTACGTGTGAGAGAGATCCACCTTTCCAAGTTGTTGGGGTTCATCTCATACTTCTGAAGGTTTGAGGGTGCTGCCTGTTCCATACTCCCCCTACTCCTCATCTAGCCTTTTAGGGGTACAAACAATAGTAATTGGGGCCTAGTGTGGTTGTGTACGTGTGATATACATACACTTTTTTTGGATCATATTTTCTATTCCGCTATTTAATCAAAAACCTTTGGGGATCAGTTAAATTGGGGGATAGTCTGTGTTGGTACGTGTGAGAGAGATCCACCTTTCCAAGTTGTTGGGGTTCATCTCATACTTCTGAAGGTTTGAGGGTGCTGCCTGTTCCATACTCCCCCTACTCCTCATCTAGCCTTTTAGGGGTACAAACAATAGTAATTGGGGCCCAGTGTGGTTGTGTACGTGTGATATACATACACTTTTTTGGGATCATATTTTCTATTCCGCTATTTAATCAAAAACCTTTGGGGATCAGTTAAATTGGGGGATAGTCTGTGTCGGTACGTGTGAGAGAGATCCACCTTTCCAAGTTGTTGGGGTTCATCTCATACTTCTGAAGGTTTGAGGGTGCTGCCTGTTCCATACCCCCCCTACTCCTCATCTAGCCTTTTAGGGGTACAAACAATAGTAATTGGGGCCTAGTGTGGTTGTGTACGTGCGAGATACATACACTTTTTTTGATCATATTTCCTACTCCGCTATTCAATAAAAACCTTTGAGGATCAATTGAATTGCGGGATAGTCTGTGTCGGTACGTGTGAGAGAGATCCACCTTTCCAAGTTGTTGGGGTTCATCTCATACTTCTGAAGGTTTGAGGGTGCTGCCTGTTCCATACTCCCCCTACTCCTCATCTAGCCTTTTAGGGGTACAAACAATAGTAATTGGGGCCCAGTGTGGTTGTGTACGTGTGATATACATACACTTTTTTGGGATCATATTTTCTATTCCGCTATTTAATCAAAAACCTTTGGGGATCAGTTAAATTGGGGGATAGTCTGTGTCGGTACGTGTGAGAGAGATCCACCTTTCCAAGTTGTTGGGGTTCATCTCATACTTCTGAAGGTTTGAGGGTGCTGCCTGTTCCATACCCCCCCTACTCCTCATCTAGCCTTTTAGGGGTACAAACAATAGTAATTGGGGCCTAGTGTGGTTGTGTACGTGCGAGATACATACACTTTTTTTGATCATATTTCCTATTCCGCTATTCAATAAAAACCTTTGAGGATCAATTGAATTGCGGGATAGTCTGTGTCGGTACGTGTGAGAGAGATCCACCTTTCCAAGTTGTTGGGGTTCATCTCATACTTCTGAAGGTTTGAGGGTGCTGCCTGTTCCATACTCCCCCTACTCCTCATCTAGCCTTTTAGGGGTACAAACAATAGTAATTGGGGCCTAGTGTGGTTGTGTACGTGTGATATACATACACTTTTTTTGGATCATATTTTCTATTCCGCTATTTAATCAAAAACCTTTGGGGATCAGTTAAATTGGGGGATAGTCTGTGTTGGTACGTGTGAGAGAGATCCACCTTTCCAAGTTGTTGGGGTTCATCTCATACTTCTGAAGGTTTGAGGGTGCTGCCTGTTCCATACTCCCCCTACTCCTCATCTAGCCTTTTAGGGGTACAAACAATAGTAATTGGGGCCCAGTGTGGTTGTGTACGTGTGATATACATACACTTTTTTGGGATCATATTTTCTATTCCGCTATTTAATCAAAAACCTTTGGGGATCAGTTAAATTGGGGGATAGTCTGTGTCGGTACGTGTGAGAGAGATCCACCTTTCCAAGTTGTTGGGGTTCATCTCATACTTCTGAAGGTTTGAGGGTGCTGCCTGTTCCATACCCCCCCTACTCCTCATCTAGCCTTTAAGGGGTACAAACAATAGTAATTGGGGCCTAGTGTGGTTGTGTACGTGCGAGATACATACACTTTTTTTGATCATATTTCCTATTCCGCTATTCAATAAAAACCTTTGAGGATCAATTGAATTGCGGGATAGTCTGTGTCGGTACGTGTGAGAGAGATCCACCTTTCCAAGTTGTTGGGGTTCATCTCATACTTCTGAAGGTTTGAGGGTGCTGCCTGTTCCATACTCCCCCTACTCCTCATCTAGCCTTTTAGGGGTACAAACAATAGTAATTGGGGCCTAGTGTGGTTGTGTACGTGTGATATACATACACTTTTTTTGGATCATATTTTCTATTCCGCTATTTAATCAAAAACCTTTGGGGATCAGTTAAATTGGGGGATAGTCTGTGTTGGTACGTGTGAGAGAGATCCACCTTTCCAAGTTGTTGGGGTTCATCTCATACTTCTGAAGGTTTGAGGGTGCTGCCTGTTCCATACTCCCCCTACTCCTCATCTAGCCTTTTAGGGGTACAAACAATAGTAATTGGGGCCCAGTGTGGTTGTGTACGTGTGATATACATACACTTTTTTGGGATCATATTTTCTATTCCGCTATTTAATCAAAAACCTTTGGGGATCAGTTAAATTGGGGGATAGTCTGTGTCGGTACGTGTGAGAGAGATCCACCTTTCCAAGTTGTTGGGGTTCATCTCATACTTCTGAAGGTTTGAGGGTGCTGCCTGTTCCATACCCCCCCTACTCCTCATCTAGCCTTTTAGGGGTACAAACAATAGTAATTGGGGCCTAGTGTGGTTGTGTACGTGTGATATACATACACTTTTTTTGGATCATATTTTCTATTCCGCTATTTAATCAAAAACCTTTGGGGATCAGTTAAATTGGGGGATAGTCTGTGTCGGTACGTGTGAGAGAGATCCACCTTTCCAAGTTGTTGGGGTTCATCTCATACTTCTGAAGGTTTGAGGGTGCTGCCTGTTCCATACCCCCCCTACTCCTCATCTAGCCTTTTAGGGGTACAAACAATAGTAATTGGGGCCTAGTGTGGTTGTGTACGTGCGAGATACATACACTTTTTTTGATCATATTTCCTATTCCGCTATTCAATAAAAACCTTTGAGGATCAATTGAATTGCGGGATAGTCTGTGTCGGTACGTGTGAGAGAGATCCACCTTTCCAAGTTGTTGGGGTTCATCTCATACTTCTGAAGGTTTGAGGGTGCTGCCTGTTCCATACTCCCCCTACTCCTCATCTAGCCTTTTAGGGGTACAAACAATAGTAATTGGGGCCCAGTGTGGTTGTGTACGTGTGATATACATACACTTTTTTTGGATCATATTTTCTATTCCGCTATTTAATTTAACTGGGCCTCCATGCGAGACCTGTGTGCCTTGTTGCGCTGTTTTGAGTACTCCACCAACATGGCCAGTGGCAATGACGCCGTTCTCAGCTTAACTATCCCACTTCCATGCCTCCTTGAAAAAACAATTCGGGCGATGATGGAAGAGGATGTGGCACAGGATGAGGAGGAGGAGGAGGATGAAGAGGTAACATTTCCAAGGCTTTCAGGGCAGTCATTCGCAAGGGGCTCCGAGGGTGGGTTCCTGCACACGCAAACGCCAGGGACGCAATTGTCCAGCAGGGGCACAGTTCTGGAGGATGAGGAGGATGAGGAGGAGGAGGAGCTGGAGGAGGAGATGGAACCATGTTCACAGCAGGGTGGCACCCAGGCCAGCTCATGGCCATCACTGGTGCGTGGCTGGGGGGATACAGAGGACACGGACGATACACCTCCCACAGAGGACAGCCTTTCGTTGCCTCTGGGCAGCCTGGCACACATGAGCGATTACATGCTGCAGTGTCTCCACAACGACCGCCGAGTTGCCCACATTCTAACTTGTGCTGATTACTGGGTGGCCACGCTGCTGGATCCCCGTTACAAGGACAACGTACCGTCCTTAATTCACTCACTGGAGCGCGATCGCAAGATGCGCGAGTACAAGCGCACGCTGGTAGACGCCATGCTGCTGGCATTCCCATCTGACAGCGGGGCCACAGTGGAAGCACAAGGCAGAGGAGGAGGAGGAGGAGGTCGCCAACGCAACCAGGGCACCGCCAGCACCTCAGAAGGCAGGGTTAGCATGGCCGAAATGTGGAAAAGCTTTGTCAGCACGCCACAACAAACAGCAGCACCAGCAGCTCAGATGGAACGTCTTAGCAGGAGGCAGCATTTTACCAACATGGTGGAGCAGTATGTGTGCACACGCCTACATGTAGTGAATGACGGGTCTGCCCCCTTCAACTTCTGGGTCTCCAAATTGGGCACATGGCTTGAGCTTGCCCTTTACGCCTTGGAGGTGCTGGCGTGCCCTGCAGCCAGTGTATTATCTGAACGGGTATTTAGCACGGCTGGGGGCGTTATAACAGACAAGCGCAGCCGCCTGTCCAGAGACAATGTGGACAAGCTCACGTTCATTAAAATGAACCAGGCATGGATCCCACGGGACTTTTCCGTACCTTATGCAGAATAGCAATGGATACCGACCTTACCCACCCATTGTTCCATTTTTGCTCTTTCTCACTCTTTTGGGGTGTACCCTCATTTAAAATTTTTGAAAAGAAGCAGTGTTGGCTACCTCGTCCTCCTCCTCAGGGCCAGATTAATGTAGGGGCTATTGGAGCTGCAGCTCCAGGCCCCTACCTTTTATATAGGCCCCGGGTTGGCCATATTCACTGTTACCGCTCTTCTGTCACTTGTAAACACAGAAGTCTGGCTTCTATGCTCGCTTCCCCAGGCAGCACCCTCAGAACCTCCCCACACAGCGTGAAGGCCGGACAAGGAGGGACAGTTGGCGATGCATGGATGTGTTTATGGGCTTCAGAGACAGCATCCCATGTTGAATTAGGCATGCATGGCTGCACCCTTCCTCCTCTGGGTGCATGGCAAGGCACGGCCCTTAAGGCCCTTCAAAATCCTCAGCACCAAGCCCATGATGCTGTTAATCCGGCCCTGGTCCTCCTCCACCGCCGCTTCCACCTACACCGCCCATAGGTGTGCGCAGCCTATTGCATTAAGGTGTGCACCCCAAAGTTGAAATACACATGCATGTGTTTGCCAGCAGGGAGAGTAATGTATCGGGGCCATGTACCTGTAGGCAAGGAGAAATAGAGCAGAGCAGGTCCCAGGGAGATCTTTCCCATCTCCTCACTGGCAATGCTATGTGCCCTAGGTGATTAGGGTGTGCCCAGGCACACCCAGCACACCCTGTGCGCACGCCTATGTCACCGCTAGGCTTGTGACGGTATCAGATTTTCATGCTGCGATTAATTGATTAAGGTTTTGCCACGGTATACGGTATTATCACGGTATTCTATTATTAAATTTAAATTATTAAATTTCCACCTCACTTCAATTTCATTGCTGAATTTAGGGGCTTTGGTTCACTTATGCACATTATTATATAGTCAGTCAGTACAGACTCTGTGAACCAGGCCTAAAATAGGTCATCAAGCAGTGTCTGGCCTAACTGGTGATAACTGGTTCTGGCGCTCGGCTCCGATCCGATGGCCTGGTCATTAAGAGGGCAAATCCTTGTGGTCAAGAAGTGGTTAAACCTGAAGGAGGTGTTGTTTATAAATTACTTTACAATTGCTTTAGGCCTGGTTCACATGTATGCGGGTTGGTGGTTCACATTTGCACAGGCATAGCAGCCCATTGATTTGAATGGGCTGCTATGCCCTCATTTTCCGCAGAAAAAAGGTGCATGCAGCATTTTTTTAAAATTCAGTGGCCTTGAAATCCATCCTGCTTTTGCACCATGCGACTAACCTGCAGTTCCTGCTCTGGCAAGCTTTCTGCATTTTTTGTATACGTGGGCACGGCATTTAAAAATAAACAGTTTGCGTGTGCAGCAACGGCAGGTAAGTCGCATGGTGCAAAAGAAGGATGGATTTCATGGCCACTGCATTTTTTTAAATTCTGCATGCACCTTTTTTCAGCTGAAAACGCAGGCATAGCAGCTCAAGCCCATTCACATCAATGGGCTGCTATGCCTGTGCAAATGTGGGCCCCCAACCCGCATACATGTGAACCAGGCCTAAAGCAATAGTAAAGTCATTAATTGGTTAAACCTGCAGGAGGACCGGTGTTTTTATCTATTAATGACTTTACTATTGCTTTAGGCCTGGTTCACATGTATGCGGGTTGGGGGCCCACATTTGCACAGGCATAGCAGCCCATTGATGTGAATGGGCTTGAGCTGCTATGCCTGCGTTTTCAGCTGAAAAAAGGTGCATGCAGAATTTAAAAAAATGCAGTGGCCATGAAATCCATCCTTCTTTTGCACCATGCGACTTACCTGCCGTTGCTGCACACGCAAACTGTTTATTTTTAAATGCCGTGCCCACGTATACAAAAAATGCAGAAAGCTTGCCAGAGCAGGAACTGCAGGTTAGTCGCATGGTGCAAAAGCAGGATGGATTTCAAGGCCACTGAATTTAAAAAAAATGCTGCATGCACCTTTTTTCTGCGGAAAATGAGGGCATAGCAGCCCGTTCAAATCAATGGGCTGCTATGCCTGTGCAAATGTGGGCCGCCAACCCGCATACATGTGAACCGCCAACCCGCATACATGTGAACCACCAACCCGCATACATGTGAACCAGGCCTAAAGCAATAGTAAAGTCATTAATAGATAAAAACACCGGTCCTCCTGCAGGTTTAACCACTTCTGGATCGCAAGGATTTGCCCCTTTAAAGACCAGGCCATCGGATCAGAGCGCCAGGACCAGTCATCACCAGGTAGGCCAGACACTGCTTGATGGCTATATAATAATGTAATGTGGGCTGCTAGGCGTGTGTGTGTGTATATATATATTTATTAGAGCTGCACGATTCTGGCCAAAATGAGAATCACGATTTTTTAGCTTGGAATAAAGATCACGATTCTCTCACGATTCTCTGTGTAACAAAAAAAAAAAAAATTGGGATAACTTTACTGTTACGTTTTTTTTTTTTTTTTTATTCATTAAAGTCTAATCATTGCGTTTGAAAGACTGCTGCGCAAATACAGTGTGACATAAAATATTACAACAATCGCCATTTTATTCTGTAGGGTCTCTGCTAAAAAAATATATAAAATGTTTGGGGGTTCTAAGTACTTTTCTAGCAAAAAAAAAACTGATTTTAACTTGCAAGCAGCAAGTGTCAGAAAAAGATCCAGTCTTTAAGAGGTTAAACTTCCTTTCTCCCTGGCAGAGGGAAGGAAAAGATACAAATGTAATCATTTTTGTTTATAGTTAGGAGACTTAATGCTGAAAGGTGTTAGCTGAGTGAGTGAATGAGTCATCCAGCTCACTGAAATGTATCAATTCACAAGTCAGGCAGACTTGACAGAGAAACTCGGTATTTTAAAAATGCCACAATAACAATACCGTGGCTATGCAATACCGCGATATATCGAATTACCGAAAACCGGCATATGTCTAGTCACCGCCACATCCACCACCACCTCAACCTCCCTCCTACTCCATATGGGCCTCGTCCTTCAGAGATGAAGAAGAACATTGTTTTATTTTTCTGTTTTTTTTTGTTGTTTTAAGTTATTTCCCTATCCACATTTGTTTGCAGAGCACTTGTCATGCTCTTAATTACGTTTTGCTGCCATTTGCAGCACTCTAGCCCTTTCCTTTGGTGTTTTAGAGCCATTTTAGTGCCTTAAAGTTCGGGTCCCCATTGACTTCAATGGGGTTCGGTGTCCGGGAAAAGTTCGGTAAAAGTCCGGGACACGGACCCGGACTTTTTTTTAAAGTTCGGCCGAACCCGTCGAACACGGACATCTAGGTGTTCGCTCAACCCTACTGCTAATCATTCTGAAAATACTGAACATTAACCACTTCCTGTCTGTGCTATAGCCAAAAGATGGCTAGAGCGCGGACCCTAATTGCCGGGAGGGCATCCATGCACGTCCTCCCATGCACAAGCTTCCTGCAAGCTCCCTACAGAGCGTGCACGGCTCACTCTGTGATCAGCGAGTCCATGAGACTCAGATGATCACAGATCTAAGAAAGGGGCCAGTCCAGGCCCCTTACCATGTGATCAGCTATCAGCCAATGACAGATGATCACGTGATGTAAATAGCAGCCTGAGATCAGCTTTTTTTTCTCCTCACGCTGAAAAGCCAATCGCTAGCTGCTATTAGAGGGACATCGGTTCCTAAGAGGAGAAGATAATCGGTGCCCCAGGGACACCTAACCAGTGCCCACCAGTGCCACCTACCAGTGTGGGTCAGTGCCACCTGTCAGTGCTCACCAGTGCTACCCATCAGTGCCCACCAGTGCCACCTATCAATGCCCCCCAGTGCCACCTATCAATGCCCCATCATCAGTGCTGAATCAGTGTCACCTACCAGTGCCTACCATTGCCCACCAGTGCCACCCATCAGTGACCATCAGTGCCACCTATCATTGCCACCTATCAATGCCCTTTAGTGGCAACTGCCAGTGCCCTTCAGTGCCGCCCATTAGTGCCCTTTTGTGCCACCTATCAGTGCCATGCCACCTATCAGTGCCCATCAGTGCCCATCGGTGCAGCCTTTCAGTGCCTATCAGGCCCCTTCTGTGATGCCTTATCAATGCACATCAATGAAGGGGAAAAATTACCTGTCTGCAAAATTCTAGATCAAACTATAAAAACTGTTTTTTTTTTTCAGAATTGTTTGTCTTTTTTTGTTTGTTCACCAAAAAGGAAAAAAAAAAAACAGTAGTGATTAAATACCATAAAAAGAAAGCTCTATTTGTTTGAGAAAAATTCTAAAATTTTAATTTGGGTATAGTGTTGCAATCAAAGTGTGACAGCGCTGAAAGCTGAGAATTGGCCTGGGCAGGAAGGGGGTTTAAGTGCCCAGTAGGCAAATGGTTAACTAGCACACTTGATCAGCTAATTGGCATGCTGTCAATAGTCATATTTTGGTTTTAACACATGGAATTAGATGTACCAAAGTCATTTATTAAAAAGGGAAGTATATTCTACTTTTAAATATCATCGCAGTGGCAGTATCTGACAAGCTTCTTAAAAAAGAATAAAATGCTGTTCCTTTGCTGTGCTATTAAAAGTAACCTTTCACAAATTACATTAGTAATAAACACATCACTTTTGGAGACTGCATTGATACATTAAACATGAAAAGCATTGGTACTTCAGGTCCAATATGCAGAGAACAATGGTTTAGCTATTTCAATCAGACTACATGGACAGTTACGAAAATAAAGTCTACCCATCTGTCAAACATCTGCCACACACAGAGAGATTCAAACAAAATGTAGGAATGTTTATATAGATCCCATGCATTATTTTCTCAAAAGAAACTCTATATTTGCTTCCTTTTTGGCTAGCACCGGAGAAAAAACAAAATCTAAGCAAATTGCATATGCTTGTAATTGAAAACCCTTTGCAGAGAGACAATATATCTTTAGCATACCATCTCTTCTGATTTAAACAAAGTATGAACCACGTACATCTTTTATTACAAAATACTTTTTGTATGACTGTTTAACACTTTCCATGTGATGATCAGCAGAAATCATATGCCCTTTATTACTGTCACAGAAATGTTCAAAATTAAATCAATAAAAACAAAAGGCCATAGTATAGATTACATATACAGATGGAGGCAAATCATATACAGCTACACTCTTCTGTATAGCTTTCTTTTCAGTTACCCTTTAGATTCACAGGTTTGAAAGAAAAACAAAAAATGTAGATTTTGTAAAAAAAATACATAAAAAGGAAAGCAAATGCCCATGTTAAATTTGTTTTAGGGTGCTTGTTTGGAAGAAAATAAATTTCTATCCAAATTTTGGTAGCAAATCAAGTCTTTAACATGTCCTTCTGTGTGTTCCATACATAAGGATAACTTTCACATAAACTATATTATAATATAGATAAAAACTATCTCATTCATGAATGAACATATTCAAGGATGCTTTTAGGTACATTTCTCTTCAGTTTAAGGGCTCATTTACAAAGGGTGCCCTACAGGGGTAAAATCAGGTGATTAAGCCACAGTTTTACCACCCCACCCCCTCCTTCCCCAATAGTCAACCTGAACAAGAGCATTCAGCTATTCAGGGCTGTGCACGTGCTATGGCAACTGCAAAAGATAAATGTCATGTAGCACTTATGAGGTTGAAGTGTGGTGGGTTGGAATTCTCAGGGTTAAAAAAGGTGGTGAGGAGATGACATATCACTTCCACATTCCTCCAAAAAGTGATCCACCACTATAACTCTACCGTTTGGCTTCATAGTTTAAAGCACTCTGCAAACTGCTAGCATTATATACATTATCTCACAAAAGTGATTTCCCCCCTTCACATTTTTGTAAATATTGTATTATATCTTTTCATGTGACAACACTGAAGAAATTACACTTTTCTACAATGTAAAGTAGGGAGTGTACAGCTTGTATAACAATGTAAATTTGCTGTCCCCTCAAAATAACTCAACACACAGCCATTAATGTCTAAATGGGTAGCAACAAAAGTGAGTGCACCCCTAAGTGAACATGTCAAAATTGTGCCCAAAGTGTCAATATTTTATGTGGCCACCATTATTTTCCAGCACTGCCTTAACAATCTTGGGCAATGAGTTCACCAGAGCTTCACAGGTTACCACTGGAGTCCTCTTCCACTCCTCCATGATGACATCATGGAGCTGGTGGATGTTAGAGACCTTGTGCTTCTCCACCTTCCGTTTGAGGATGCCCCACAGATGCTTAATAGGGTTTAGGTATGGAGATGTGCTTGGTCAGTCCATCACCTTTACCCTCAGCTTCTTTAGCAAAGCAGTGGTCATCTTGGAGGTGTGTTTGGGATCATTATCATCTTGGAATACTGCCCTGCGGCCCAGTCTCCAAAAGGAGGGGATCATCCTCTGCTTCAGTATGTCACAGTACATGTTGGCATTCATGGTTCCCTTAATGAACTGTAGCTCCCCAGTGCTGGCAACACTCATGCAGCCCCAGACCATGACACTCTGTAGGCAAGACACACTTGTCTTTGTACTCCTCACCTGGTTGCCACCACACATGCTTGACACCATCTGAACCAAATAAGTTTATCTTGGTCTCATCAGATCACAGGACATGGTTTCACTAATTATTGTCCTTAGTCTGCTTGTCTTTAGCAAACTGTTTGTAGGCTTTCTTGTGCATCATCTTTACAAGAGGCTTCTTTCTGGGATGACAGCCATGCAGACCAATTTGATGCAGTGTACAGCGTATGGTCTGAGCACTGACAGGCTGACTCCCCACCCCTTCAACCTCTGCAGCAATGCTGGCAGCACTCATATGTCTATTTCCCAAAGACAACCTCTGAATATGATGCTGAGCACGTGCACTCAACTTCTTTGTTCAACCATGGTGAGGCCTGTTCTGACTGGAACCCGTCCTGTTAAACTGCTGTATGGTCTTGGCCACTGTGCTGCAGCTCAGTTTCAGGGTCTTGACACCGGGGAAGGAAAATGGCTAATTGGGCCCGATTTGGACATTTTCACTTAGGGGTGCGCTCACTTTTGTTGCCAGCAGTTTAGACATTAATGGCTGTGTGTTGAATTAATTTGAGAAGACAGAAAATGTACACTGTTATACAAGCTGTACACTCACTACTTTACAATGTAGCAAAGTGTCATTTCTTCAGTGTGGTCACATGAAAAAATATAATAAAATATTTACAAAAATGTGAGGGGTGTACTCACTAATACTGTAAATCCTGTATAATAATGCAGTAATAACACTTTATTTTTGATCTGATATACAGTACTAGTGTATTAGTAAAACAGATTTTGAATGGGTTCAATTTTATTTAGATCTCAATGTGTAGGACTGCAGTTTACGCTGTATCAGCAGCAGATCAGAGTTTTTCAGAATTTGCTCATGTTCGTGTGTTGACTGTCCTATTTTTTTTTTTTTTAACTATAGCACCTGCTCATCCCTGTTAAACACCTGCTTTCCTGTATACCCCAGTGACAAAGCCATTTCTTCCCTAATCTTTTAAGCAAATGATTAATTTCCAAATTCCTGCTCTACATGGCTCAACGTACTTACCGCAATAACTAAAGAATAGAGAAATATTATTTATGAATGACATTTTATATCAGACACCAGGAGACAGATGGTTGGCCCACAGTAGGGCCCACAGTTTTTATGGAAAGATATGTTTTTCACATGGGAAAGATTCCCTTGAAGTGGCAGTATCGGCGTTGAGTTGATCCAGAATTATTGCTGTGCATGTGATGTAGTGTTTCTGGGATATGCTGTTCTTTGACTGCTTTGTGGCATTACCATTCTCCAGAAGAAAGGGAGTGAGCAGGGATGTGGCTGTGTTTGGAGGAGAGAATGTTGCTTATTCCTAAGCACAGAGACAGAGTTTGCAAGTTGTAAGTACCACACACCTCATGCAGCTCTCGTCTGGCATGGTATAGCTGTTCCACACTAATACATTAGGGCTTCTTAGACTATGTGAAAGCATCCAGAGCACAGAAAGTGAGAGAGTTATTTTTTCCTCAAGGGAAGTTCTATGATGGGCCTAAATTGGACTCAGCTACTCCTGGCTCAGAGTGTCTTGATGGTGGCAATGATTTCAAAGAGGAAGAACTTACACAGAGGATACTGCCAGTTTATCTAGAGTGGTGATGGGCCCCTGGCTAGTTTCCAGGTTGGTTTGCCAACATGTGGGATTACAGATATTTCCAACAGGAAGTGAGTGCTCAAACAGGAGATCCAGTGCCCCAACACCAACCATCTACAGTATATACAGAGTCCACTGGTTAGTTGTAAAGGAAGAGTAGCTTAGCTTAGTTAAGCACTATTTAGACTTATCTTTTAACTTGTTGTTATTAAACTAAAAATCAAGAGCCTACTTCCATATAGCGTATACAGTATCTGTGCACTGTAATCCCTAAATCTACTGAACAAAACTCACTCTTGGTGCTCGTTTACACAGGGCAGTGGAAAACCCCCTCTGAACGCTGAAAACTGACAGCTGGAAACCGACAGTGAAAAATTTCAGTTTTATAGCGTTTATATACTGAGTTTATGCGAGTTTAGCAGCAGTTATGAGCATTTGAGGTTAGAAATGTTTTTTAAAGATAACCATAGGAGACCCTCCCAAGTACACAAGTAAATTATTAACTACTTCAGCCATTCTGTAAGAGAAGAGAGAGCAGCAGCAGCAGTGTGCTTCTAGATAGCTGTCTAATTTTTTGTGTTTTCACTATGAATCCCATCATGAGCATGTGTGAGGAAATGTTCCTGATGTTGCTGAGGCTCTGAAGACGTAGAACATTGCGTGAGAGGACCAGAGTTAATTGCTACTGGACTCATCCATTAATGCAGACAACAGAATGTGTATATGTTCAAAAGTATTAGAAATGTTTTCCACTTTAAAAACACTTACAAACGCAAATGCGCATAAACACGGGTTACCGCATTTACAAGCATTGTGCGTTTGAAGTGCCAATAAACTACAGTCCTAAACATGATTTTCTGCTTTAAAAAAAATGGCATTAGCCTAAATGGCCTTTAAACTACTATAAACGACTGAGCATACATGTACACATAAGATAACATTAAGGAGAGTTCAGGGACTGCTGACAAAAAAACACCCAACTGCTCCTAAATATCCATTTAGCAGCTATAGTGTACAAGAGACCCTACTGTAGTTTAGTACTAAGCTATTTCATAGTGCATTGCTCTTTGTTGTTGTATTCCACCTTTTTTTTCTGCAGGGCAGTTCTGCCCAATACATTTGATAAAAAACCAAAGGTGTGTCAGTGAGTACAGAAGCTGCTAGAGCAGGTTACCCTCATGAAGGACAGGAGGACCCAAAATGACCAGTGGCTCCTGTGGGGCAGTGCTACAGTCCTGAATACAGATGCTAAATTGGTATTATTCCAAAAAAAAAAGCATAAAATATTTTTGTTTCACTGTATTTTAAAATGGTAACCACATAACAATTATATAGCCAATCTGCAAATTGGTGGACATTGCATGTGCAGTCTTAAGTCATTGTTAGCGCATACTGATTAGTGAATCTTTCCAGGAAATGTTTTATCATACTGAAAGATCAACGCTGAAGATGAAATGGAGCAAACCTCAGTTAATCTAAAATGTTATCATTAAATCGCCAGCCAAGAAACATAAACATTGGGTCATCCAAATGGCAGCATTTTGTTTCACAGGCAAATGGATTGAAAAGTGGAATTTTCAACAATATATGTTTTAGGTTAGGACGAATACAGAATGACTGTTAAAGGTTCATATTGTTCACATAAACAAGCAGCAGATGTTGGGTTTTGAAAACAAAGGCTCTTTCCTGAGCTATGTAAGGATTAATGCCACCTTTTTTCAGCTTTTTCTTCTTATGATCATATACCTTTCAAATCTATTAGGGAAACAACACTATTTAAATATTGCATGCTGGGTCATGAAACAAAATTCACATAACACTATTAACTAGGTGCATATCCATTTAATTATTCTTAAAATCCTGAAACTAGATGTGTAGATTGCATTACTCACACAGAAAAAAACACTAGTGTTTAATTTCTTTACCAGCTAGCTGCTCAAGAGAGACAGGTTAAAGGATAGCTTACAATTAAATAGAAAAATATTTATTCATATATACCATTGGGCTTATTTAAATGAAACCTTTCCTGAGACATACAAGAAAGCTGCAATCACTGATGTTTTATTCTGCAAATGCTGGTTGCTTCCTTTGTATTTCTTTAGCTGTTATTATTACATATCCTCTGAATGTAATAAGCAAAATTGTACAATAGATAATTATACACTGTCCACCTACAATTTAAGGATTATTTTAACTAAATTGATATTTCTTCTTAGATAAATTCATGTGAGCTAAAAACCGAAGAGCAAGTGTGCCAGCATTTCAAATTGTATTTTACTTTAAGGATTTAATGCAAGTACAAATTTTGTTGTTTTTTGTTTTTTAGATTAGCATGTATACTGCTACTGACAAGAATATTTGCAATAATGACATATCATAAAGTAGATAAGGTGTCTGTATCGTTTTGTATGTATGCTATTGCAATCTTTTCACAACCAGTAGTGGCAGAATATTATACTGAAGCCTTGTCTTACATTTGGATTAATGGTAGATATATTAACACTGCAGTATGGATACATAGTTACATTAGTCCAGCTTGGAGCAGTGCAAATATGTACAATATGTACCATACCTGTAGGATCCCCATGGAAGCTGGAAATCACTGTAGTAGGCACCACTACTAGAGTGATTTCCACTAGTTTCCGGGTCCTGTGCTGAGTGGCTACCTGCTACGTTGTGGAAACAGGAGGTACTGGTACCATTTAGAGAACACTTTGTATTTTCCTAATGAATACAAAATGTTCTTTGATTGGATGAGGCCAATCAGAGAACACTTTGCATTAATTTGGAAATGCAAAGTATTATCTGAATGGTGTCCATACTAAACATATGGCCTTCTGTGTTCATAATGCACCAGGTAAGCTGCTTGGCATGGGACCTGGAAACTAATAGGGATCACTGTAATAGTGATGCCTACTTCAGTGATTTCCAGTTTACACTAAGATTTCACAAGTAAACTTCAACTTTAAAGAAAAAGTATTGCAACAAGTGTAAAATGATTGTTAAATTCCCCAAGGGACACAGTGAATCCACATTCCAATCCCTCCAATGGTTAGAAAATAAAACTTTATTTTTATTCCTGTCAGGGCTGGCTGTAGCTCCTCCACATGCCAAAGTCCAAGTTGCGGCATTCTTATGGTGACATTACAAGCAGCCACCTCTACATTCTGCAGCCCTCCATGTATTTTTACAGCCCTGTCTGTGCCTCCTCTGCTACCTTACTTTTACATAAAACAAAATTTTACTGAGACCAGGACTGCCTGCCAGCAAAATGTTATTTAGGATAAAAAATTTGTTGGTTTGTTTTATGTGAATGACATCAGCTGCAAATCATTCAAAAACACAAGCCCACAACAACACAAGCCCAATACTACACTTGTTTGAGAGAGGCTAGCTGAAGTGGTGATGTGTCATTGTGGGCTTGTGTTTTTGTGAAGGATGGCACTCCTCTGCAGCCCCTGTCATTCACATGAAAATCAACAGGCAGCCTGATAGTCTATCTCCTCTGACTTGATATTGTTTTATGTTTGTAAGAGAGCAAAGAAGGCACAGGGCTGAATGATTACAAGGAGAACTAGCAGTTTGCAGGAGAGGGAGAGTGTGGGTTGAATGAGCTCCTAATGCACTATACTTGATGCTCCCTCCCCTCTGAACTGTCCTTTGGAACTTCCTCTTCTTTGTCCAGTGCTGTCAGATAGCGGTGGAGGGAGGAGGGGCCAGATAACCAACAATTCTGCCCAGAAACCACTACATACATTAAAATAGTGACAAGGGCTATGTGCACTGAGTTGCCTGGGGGATTTAGCAAACATTTATACTTGTGGCAATTCTTCCCCCTTTTTTTTTTTTTAAGTAGAATTTATTTTATTGAGGCAGAAATAAACATTCAGTTTAACATTCAAGTTCAACAAATTAGAAAATTGCCTTAAACAGAGAATATCTAACAGGTAAAGAAGGGGGGGGTAGGAGGTAGGAAAAGAAGAAGAAGGGAGGGAGGTATGAGAAAGATAGTCAGCTGCTGCACAGTGTTGTTTAAAAAGAGTATCAAATACCTGAAAGGGCAAGCTTGATGGATCACATTATTTCTTGAAACCGGGGTGCGGGGGGGGGTGAGGAGGGGGCTAGAAAGCAGTGAGCTTCAACTAATCCAATCTAATCCAAACTAAAGTCTCTATGGTACGTAAATCATGTGTTGGATGCATCTAGATCCTTCCAAGGTTGGATAGCTGTCATAAAGATGTGCCATTTGGTATGAAATCTTGTTTTGGAAGGGCCATGGTTAAAGTCAGTGTTAAGTTGATCCTTATGTAGCAGACTGGACGAGCTCCCTTTTGAGCTGAGCAATATTTGGGGCACATGTGGAGATCCAGTTTGTAAGAATGCTTCTCCGAGCTATCAAGAGGCACGTTAAGATCCATTTCTGGTGCCGAAGGTACAGGCTATGAGACCAAGTCTGTATTTGTTTGTCCCAATGCCCAAAGATGAGCAATGAGGGGTCTTTCGGAAGCTGAAGGAGAGTGATTCCCTGTATAAAGGATAAGACTTGGTCCCAGAACATGAATATGCAGTTAAAAGACCAGAAACGATGACTAAATGAGGGTTTTGGTGAATGGCACAAGGACAAGGTGCCTGATTGGGGGTTGTCCTTGTCTATTATGAAGGGTATATGTACCCTATGGACAATTTTCAGCTGTGTTTCCCTTCAAATTTCACTTGGTGTTACTTTTAAAGTTTTTCTATAGCCAAGAGAATCTAGTTTGCAATATCCGGGTGCTCGAAAGTCCTTGCCCCAATTCTTTGTGGAAGAAGAGGCGATATCGGGGGTAGTTTTGCCCAGAAGAGGTTTGTAGATATCTGAGATGCCGTATTTACTCTCTTGGTGAAGCTGGTCTGTCAGTGTGTCCCGAAATCTGGAAACCAACTCCTTGCCAGTGGAGTGAATGAAGCTGAAGCATTGGTTCAGGTAAAAGCTGTGGTTCTTCAGGAGTTCGAATTTTCATATTATAGTCTGTGCGGGGAGAGGCAAGCCAGTGGTTAAGTCGCAGAGATCAGAAAATTTGGTGAGGCCCTTTTGCTGCCAGACTGTGAAGATTTTATGTTTTGATCCTGGAGACATGGGTTTCCTTGAATAGGCAGGTGAGCGGAAATGAATGGGGAGAGCTTCATCAATTTACTCGCTTCTCTCCAAGCTATGCCAGTGTCCCTTAGAAGAAGATTGTGTTGTAGGTTTCAATTCAAAATTTTCCATCTGCAGTGCAGAAGGGCTGTTAGAGAGAAGGGATGCACCATCTGTGTTTCAAAAGAAAAGTTGGAGTAGTGGGAGGCCTGGGAGATTCAATCCAATGCTATTCTGAGCAGGCATGAAATGGTATACAATCTTAAGTTGGGGGGAGTTAGAGTGATCATGGGCCTCTTGGCTGTATCTCTGATCAGTCTTCTCCTTGTATGAGCTGAAAATTTAGAGGGACGGCCAGGTCTTTGTTGATTTGCAGTGGTCTGATACTCCTTCCATTTCAATATTATCGCTTGCACAGTGCTCCTTGGGATGTTTAAAGCTTGGGAAATCTTTTTGTATCCAAATCCGGCTTTAAACTTCTCCACAACAGTATCTCGGATCTGCCTGGTGTGTTCCTTGTTCTTCATGATGCTCTCTGCACTTTAAAAGGACCTCTGACACTATCACAGTGCAGGTGCATTTATACGGAGACTTGATTACACACAGGTGGATTCTGTTTATCATCATTAGTCATTTAGGTCAACATTGGATCATTCAGAGATCCTCACTGAACTTCTGGAGAGAGTTTGCTGCACTGAAAGTAAAGTTGCTGAATAATTTTGCACGCCCAATTGTTCAGTTTTTTATTTGTTAACAAAGTTTGAAATATCCAATAAATTTCGTTCCACTTCATGATTGTGTCCCACTTGTTGTTGATTCTTCACAAAAAATTACAGTTTTATATCTTTATGTTTGAAGCCTGAAATGTGGCAAAAGGTAAAAAAGTTCAAGGGGGCCGAATACTTTCGCAAGGCACTGTATACCTTTTGAAGGGGGACCTAAGGCCTTTTACATTCCACAAAACAATTTTCATGGGGGGTGTTCTAAAAGGGGGGTTTGTGTGATGATGTATAGAAACCTATAGGAGTGAGGGACATGATGTGGAACCATGGAGATGGAAAATGTCAAGTGCAGTTCAACTGGAGCCGAATAAGTTGGTTTAGAGAAGTTTAGGAAAAAGGGACAGAGTCCTAGAGGAAAGGGTGCTGGGAAAGACAGGGGGGAGGAAACAAAATTAGAAACAGCAGTACACTAGAGACTTCACTTTTTTCCACATACGTTCACTGTGGAAGACAGTTCCCTTAGCATAAACCCATAAGAGTGGAAAGGGTATGCCCGTTTCTGTCAATAGAGGATAATGAGACAGGTATAGGCCTCACATCAGCGGAAAGGATAGGTATCTTTTACAATGTGTACCAGAAAAGGCACAGCAAAAAAAGAAACATAATGATGAATATGACAAGGATGTTGGTGCCAAAAGGCAAGACAATAGTGAGTATTGAGAACATTCTCCAAATAGAAGAGAAAAGAGTGGGTGTTCAGGTGCTCACCGACAGCATAGAGTAATAGAAACGCTACCCTCATGTATAGTATAAGGAGCTATCTAGCTCAACAGTCAGCGATGATTGGAGCGATTGTTGAAGAACCTGGGTCTTTTAGGGGACTCTTTCCTAGGACTCCTTTGGACTAGTGGACATGGAATCAGTGAGGTCCTGGGAGAGGATGGTGCCTGATCTTCAGAGTGGAGAGATAGCGTAAGAAGCCCTCCGCATCCAACGGATCTTGGAAGGATAATTGGTTCCCATTGGGTGCTTTCAGTCGAAGAACAGCTGGGTAAGCAAGGGTAAATTTTAGGAAACAAGGGGAGAGCTACCAAGAGTGTGCCATAATCCAAAAGAAGCAGACAAAAAAGAGGTCTCGCAATGCAGAACCAAAATGTGGACTTTAAGGGCACATCATAAGATAGACACTAAGCCAAATATTAAAAATAAATATTGTATTAATTATTATAAAAAAGACAAAACAAATGTAGCGAAGACCGAGGGAAAAACCATCAATTTGAATAAGTAGTACTCAAAAATTTGGATAGAGCCATTATATCAAGGTACAGTACATATATGATACAAAGTTACTCAGCTGAAGATTTGTCTGATTAAAGGTCAACGTGTTTCGCGGTGAGCTTCATCAGGACCACAGACGGGTAGAAATATTCTCTTTAAACGGTGCAAAGATGTATATGGCTCATGGCAAGCGTGGGGAGTGGGGTCCTCGCACACCCATATAGAATACTAAAATTCACAGTACAGGATAAGGGGAGGGTGGCAATCCGGGCATGTGTGTATGTTGGGACAATCTCATATTTAACAAAGAGTCATCAAAACCGAGGGAAAGCAGGTTTCCACATCAAAACATCAAAGAGGAACCAGAGGGGTCCAGCAAATTAAGAGTTGTTGGAGAAAATAGGAGAGTGTATTTATCCCAAAAGGCGAAAAAGTATGTTGGGCAAAAATGTATTGCATAAAATTTAGCAAAAGTGCAGGGATTTCAAGCCGGTAAGTATAAAAGTACTGCTAGACATCACTCTGGATAGATATAATGTAAATAAAAGATAAGCCCACATAGAAGAAAAGTCACTTGATACTATAAAAGCATGCAGGTATCCCAGTCTTGTACACACATGGCTGTGCCCGCTCACCATCCCGGTAAATTTTAGTTGATGTTGGTACAGTTTTGAACAGACCTGTTGAAAGGTTTTTCACTTTTTCGCAACTTCGACAGAATAATCTGCAAAGATCAGGATCTTAATACCATCAATTTGGGAGGTTCTAGCTTGTCTGAATCTTTGCAAAATGGCTGCTATATCCACGTAGTTAAGCTATTAGCTATTATCGGGCGCTGAATTTTACGGTCTAAAGAATAGGCCCCTATACGGTGAGCTCTTTCCACAATGCAGTGACTGGGAATTCCCAGGGCCTCTGGGATGCACTTGGCGCAAAATTCTGTACTGGCGGAGGTGGGTAGGGGTTCAGGCACCCCAACAAACCTCAGGTTGCTGCGTCTCACCCTGTTTTTCTATATTGTAAATGCAGTGTTCAGCTTCATTAAGCCTCTGGGAATGCTCGCTAAGTTCCCTTTTGATCTCCAGCATCCCCGCATTAACTGCTTTCTCTATTGAGGCCACTATCGTAGGGGTTAAAAGAGCAGCCACTGCGTGGACGATGCAGTCCATGTTAGGGTCCCTGGATTGTGCAGCGAGGGGGTGGCTGGGGTGGAATTGACCTCCATTTCTGGTGTCTCTCCCACTGGATGTGACAAGGCCAAGACCGCTGCCTCTGGTAAGTTAGTGCCCAGAGCCGAGTTCGGGCAGCCCCGTTTCTAGAAATCGCTCCATGGTGCTCGATGTGGAGTCGGCGGATAGTGCTGTGGCTCAGGGCGATGTAGTGAGACTCATCTGAAGGCTCAGGAAGACTTTTTAGGCTGGGTTTAGGGTTAAGCTGTGGGAGCCAAGAGGAACGCAGCTAGAGCATGCGGCGCCAGAACCGGACGTATTCTTCCCCTTTAATGTACATAAGTAAAGGTTTAGCTATGATAGGTATCTATTATTGAGTGTTGACTTTGGAGATATGTTTTTACTTCTTGTATTTAGGGAATTATGCAATAAAGCAGCATACAGTTTCAGTCACAGCCATGTGTCCAAATTGGGGTAAAGGGGTCTGTCTGTATGCCCAATTGCCCTCATGTCTATGGTCAAATTTAAATGTATCTTTATTTTATATATATATATATATATATATATATATATATATATATATATATACTGTATATATTTCTTGTTACACTAATTATGTGACTGGATGATGTTATATATGATTCTACAGTAGAATTTGTCCATCCACACCTAGAGTATCTAGATGAATGAATCACTCTGCACTGTGTGACACCTGTCCCTCACATAGTAATTGCACATTCCCTTAAAACAAGACAAAAGCTAATAGGACACAGCTTGTAACTCTACTACAAAAGCATTTGTAAACACAAGAAAATGAGCAAAAAGCCCACCAAGGAAGAGAAAAAAATAAAACAATCCCTGAATGCTCTTTTGTTATCCAAATGATCATAAGGTTTTCACATACAAACTGTACATAAATCTAACTCAAAAATGGCATTTGCAAAAAAACAATGCAACAGTTTAAACATTGTATGAAACCCATTAATTAAACATAAATGCAATGAATTATTTGGGGTAACATCTGCTATTGGTAAAATTTAGTTATAGTGCATTGCAGTGTGTTACTATGGCCCATTTATTTTGAATAGGCCTCAACCCTGAATAAACTGCTACTGTTTTATTTTTCAATAATTTCTTTATTTATTGCTTATTTATTTTTAGTGAACATTCTTCATGGTAGTGCACAGTAATGCTCTTTAGTGCAAGTGCTCTCCAAAGAAATGGTGAGGATTCATGAAGTGCACCACAGCGCATTACAAGCTATACAACATATATGGTAATATAAAAGGTTTGTGTAAACAGGCCTTAAAGTTAAATTCCATTTTGTTAAGAAAAAAACATTTTGCTGTATTTAACAGAAATCCTGATCTGAAAACTTGTTTCAGGTCAGCAGCCAACAATGGAAGCCACCATATTATCATTTTTAAAAATACTAGAACCATCACTCCCTACCCATCTTTTATCACCCCTCTCTATTGGTTCTACGGAAATGAGTTAGGGGTGCAAGCATTGGATTCTATTACATTAAGTTTATGCAAACAAAGTTGTTTTTTAAAAGGCATCCAATGTATTAGCGAAGGGGAATAAAGACCCAATGCAGATCGAAGGTACTCTAAAATAAATGTATTCATGAGGTCTGTGAACACTAATATTTCTACTCCACATGTTCCAATACTATTGCACAATTGCATTGTAAATAGTTGTTAAAATAGATAAAAGGTATAATCGAACTGCGCTAAGAGAATGCGTATAGCTGCTAGCACTACACTAGACATACAGTATAGTGCAAAGGAATAGGTAAACAATAGTGTAGCACTAAAAAGAACAAACATAAAAAGGGAACAATAGTTTGGCAACTGTTTCAGAGTTGTCACTCGCAGTACTGCAAGACTATAAAACACATTGAATCCCTATAAAAAGGAGGAGGAAGAGATCAAGGAGGGAGAAACCATAGAAAAAGGGGAGGCCAACAGAGAAGAGCTACATGTGAGCTGCTAACTTGCCTAACCGGGTCAGTCATGTGTTTGAGGATTGATTTCTTCTACCAATTTTTGGGTCTATGGGATATCCCTAACAACCATCAGGAAGAGTTGGATACGGTTGAAGTGATTCCCTGTAAATGCATGTTTGACTCAATACTTGTAGTATAGAAGTCCACATTTTCCGGTAAGAATGCTTGCTTTACATATTGGTGATGGACCACAGGTTGATTGTGGAGTTTCTTCTATTTTGTTCCTTCAGGGGTGACATCAATCGGATCTTTTATGGCATTTACTTCCTCATTTAAATTTTTTTTTAGTTTGCATTTACTATTCCTATGATTATTATGCTCTAAATATTACTGAAATTTTATGATTTAATGTGTTTTATAATCTTGTAGTACTGAGAGTGACTTCTCTGAAAGAGTTTCTAAACTATCGTTCCTTTTTATGTTTGTTCTTTTTAGCACAGCACAGTTGTTATACTTATAAGCATGCACACTTAAAGTGCTTCTAAAGACTAAATGTTTGTTTACCTTCATGCATTCTATGCATGAAGGTTAGAAAACCTTCAGTGTGCATCTCCCCCCTCAGCCCCCCTAATACTTGCCTAAGCCGGATCTCAATCCAGCGATGTGCTCCCGGGTCTCTCCTTCTTTATTGGCTGAAGTGCAGCCACAGGAGCCATTGGCTTTCTCTTCTGTCAATCACAGCCAGTTAGGTGGGAGAGCTGGCACGAGAGTGAGCATGTATGAGTGACGCCATAGCAAGTAGCTTGCTATGTGGGCACTCGGCAAAGGGGAGGGGCCAAGATCACTGACGGGGGACCTGAGAAGAGGAGGATCAGGGCTGCTCTGTGCAAAACCAGCAAAACCATTGCACAGAGCAGGTACTGTAGGTATAACATGTTTGTTATTTTTTTGTTTTTAAAGTTTTCCTTTACAAACCCTTTAACAGTAAGAACTCTCTATTAAATAAGAATAACATGTATTTAGATATAACCATAGTATAAAGTAGAAAAACTTACTTAAACCATATACAGTATAGGATGAAAATGTAAAATCATGAATTCATTTGTACATTGTATTTCAATTATTTGCCCCATTAGCCTACTCCTCTAAATCTGAACAATTGTTTTGTGAATTTACTTTGTGAAAATTCCCACACATTTACATCCTTAAATAGTGCGACATGTATTCACCTCACCCTGTTTATAGAGACCATTGTGACACAGAATTCACAGACCCTGCCTTTTGAATTATAGAGGAGCTCAGGGAGGAGTTTCAGGAAGTGGAGTTAGTACAAGAATCATTGCTTACAGGCAACAAGGTACCATGGGATATATAGTCCTTAGGAATTCAAAGTAAATAGCAGAAGTGAAGCTGCAAAGCATACAAGGAATCCAGGAAATTGTGGAAAGGGATGGCCAGCAGACAGGAAGCACTTGCAACATGAAAGGAAATGTTTCAAGTAAGTTTATTTTGGACTGTTAACCACTTGCCGACCGCCGCACGACTATCTACGTCGGCGGTCAGCCCCTCACAGGCAAACTAACGTAGGGCTACGTTGCTTGCTTGTGAGGGTCTAGGGAGCGAGCGCGCGCCCCCGGGGGCGCGCTCCCGCTCCCGCGTGGTCACGGACCCCCCCGCGCGTGTGACCAGCGGACCCGATGTCCGCCGGTCACTCGGCGATCGGCGGGGGAGAGGGAGAATGTCAGGCAGCTTGTGTAAACAAACTGCCTGTCATTCTCCTCGCTGCAAAGACACTGATAAAACGGATCTGGTATGTAGATCCGTTGATCAGTGTCCTTACAGCTAGAGCCACAGCCAATCACAGTAGAAACCACGCCCCTAGGGACACACACAGCCCCTCCCTTCCAAATAAAGTTAACCCCTTCACTACCAGTGTATTTTTACAGTAACAGTGCATATGTATAGCACTGATTACTGTAGAAATGTCACTGGTAACCCCAAAAGTGTCAAAAATGTCAGTCAAGGGTCCGATCTGTCCGCCGCAATGTCGCAGTACCGCAAAAAAAATCGCAGATCGCCGCCATTACGCGTTAAAAAAAAAAACAACAAAAATGACAAAAATCTTTCCCTTTGTTAGTAAACGCGATAACTTTTGCGCAAACCAATCAAAATACGCTTTTTGCGATTTTTTTTACCAAACATAGGTAGCATAAAACAAATTGGCCGAAAATTTTTAAAAATTTTGATTTTTACATTTTTTTTGGGGGGAATTTCATATAAAAAAATGTGAAAAATATTGCTATTTTTGCAAAATTGACGCTCTTTTTTTGTTTATAGCGCGTGATCAAAAAATCGCACAGGTGATCAAATACCACCAAAAGAAAGCTCTGTTTGTGGGAAAAAAAGGACGTCAAATTCGTTTAGGTACAGCGTCGCACGACCGCGCAATTGTGCGTTAAATTCACGCAGTGCCGAATCGCAAAATACCCCCTGGTCGGAATGGGGGTAAAATCTTCCGGGGCTTAAGTGGTTAAAAATAACTATTGTTTGTATTGCTAGTACAATGCTGATATTATTAACCGGAAGTATATGCTTTGAGCAAAGATTTTCTTTAAAATGAACATGTCAAAGGTAATGGGTTGACTTGAAATTTTAGTGAAGCACAGGCCCTGTGTTGTCCACTAACAGCAGAAGTTTTGGGGAATCATTGAATTTCTGGTAAATCAACAGGTATATCTTTGCATTTATTGAACAGCACTAACAAAGCACTTGCATTGGAGTTTTGAACAAATTAAAAAAGTTTTTTTCTACATATTTTGACAGAGAAAGGTCTGTCATGATGCATAGATGCAGATAGTTTCTGTTTTAGCAAGAAAAGGGTCCCTGAATATGTGGGAAGCTAATGAGGGTCAAGGTAGCGTGTTCTTTGGTCCATGTTTGCTTCTGGGTTCTGCAAGAGCAGTTTGAAGCTGGGCGATTGGGGAAAGCGTATCCAGATCTGTCCAGCCTACTCTGAGACTGTGGCAGCTCTACCCTAAAACTGTCCTAAACTGGGAACTGTCCTAAAGAGGAATATACATAGCCATGCTACAAAAAAGTCCTGTACAAAATAGAGACTGAAACATTTATGTTCATTGTTATGCTAAATAATCTGTGTTTGGGCAGAACACTGTGTTATTTTGGACATTTGGATGAATAAACGTTGGCGAAAAAAAAATGAAAATAAAACTGATTCATTGGTCTGAGTCATTGGAAAAAAAAACTCACACTTGAAGCTAAATTCCACAATATATTTTAAGTTGGAAAGTTTGTGCTGTTTAGCTTTGTTTAATTATTTCTAACTACAGATTGATTTTTAAAAATGTGGTCAACCAAATGGTTCTCTCTGGGATTCTCTACTCGATCTGCGCATTAAGAATGCTGTTATTATTGCTAGAGAAATCCTATCCTCATAGAATGTTAGGAATTTTATATTTAACTCACAACCTGTCTGGTGAGTAGCCAAAACTATCACTTGGATTAAACTCATATGCAATTCAAGGAAATTAGTTTGATCTTTTAAAAAAATGGAAACAATCACAACTGAAAATGGAAGAAAAGAGGAGGCACTCATTTTTTGCAAATTCTCTGGAAATGCTTAACAATTTGGAGATGTCACATTTGATATGCCTGTAAGATTAAAGCTCACCACACAAATTTCAATCTAACAGTACAATCTCCAATAACTATGTAGAATAAGGGCTTGTCTGAAAGAATATAGTTTGAATAGATAGCTTAGGTAGGTTTTTATCTTCTATAGTTAATATAGTTATATATGGTAAATCTTAGAAAAGTGTGATTAGATTGTAAAGTGCATGGTGAGCTAAAGACATCCATTTATGATATAAAATGCATTATATGCATTATAAACAAAAATATGACAAAATTGAAAAGAAAAGGGATTTACAAAGCAGAATACACAGACAGTGATTGCAAGTCCAAATTGCAAAATCTGCGGGCATATTTTACATTTATAGAGAGTTAGCATTATCTTCAAGAAAAAAAAAATGAATGGTGATATTTATGCTCTGTTGTCAACCCCCATTTGTACATCCACACTACGCAGCATTTTCTAACAAACAGTCTCCTGGGGCTGTTGACACTGGCCAATCTGTCAACATTCAGATGACTGTGCAATGACAGCTGAAGTACTGCTAACCTGCCTCTCTAACACTTCAGCACTTTAATTCCATCCCCTTAGTCCTTAGTGAGACAATCTGACTTCCTCTGAATATGTAGAGGTGTGATGGTGAGTAAAACAGTCTATATCTGTGAAAAGGCATTCCAGCTCAGTATATTATTCTGTTATGAAGAGACATCCAATTTATAATATATATATATATATATATATATATATATACTGCAAATCACAGACATCTTTTCAAAATTCACCTTTTGTATCTAATTATCTTCTATATGTCATTAAGCTTTTCACATGATACTCTGCGTGATTTTATGAAAAAAAAAAGGTTGTTAGTGTTTTGCACTTTATACTTTAAAAAAATGATCTCTACTAACTCAAATATCTGAAAGAGAACGGTTTAAAAATCCACCTGTACACACACAAAGTGCTTGGACTGTGAAATAATTAAGAGAAAAAAAATCCAAAATTAGAACCAAGTACTATAAATCTTCCTGTACTTTGTTGTAAGTCTTTCTGTAATTCATAAGTCTAAAGTTGCCTTGCCTCGAGGTCATGCTAGTTCATGCAGTAATGTGATAACATTCATAGGAGTTGATTTACTAAAGGCAAATAGACTGTTCACTTTGTAAGAGAATTTTCATTTCAGTTAGTGAATGCAGTGAAATTTCACTTTGCAAAGAATGTCCAATTACATTTAAGGAGAATTGAAAAAAAATATATATTTCTAGTTGTACATGATTGGAAGGTTGCAATTAGCAGAGTGCAGCACATTCACTAATTTAAGTGAAAAGTTTCTTGCAAGGTGAATAGCCTTTTTACTTCTTGAAAATCAACCCCATAGACTTAATCAAGCAAAGAACATGAGCAAAAACTTAAACAGAATTCATGTATCAGTGATAGGGTATAGTAAACATATATTTGATTGGTTGCTCTGGGTAACAACCCATTGCCTATCATCACTGATTTTTTTCCCCTTGCTTTGTTAGATTGGGGTAGGCAGAGATTTCACAGGTAAGGCTCATGGACACAGTCATAAAGGGGCTGTTCCATGCATCCAGAATGTTCATAACAACTTCCCCAAGGACCCTAAGCTGCTGTGTACAGCTGCCCATACACAGCAATTACACTAAAGTGGTTCTAAAGGCAGAAAGTTTTTCATCTTAATGCATTCTATGCATTAAAATAAAAAGCCTTCTGTGTGCAGAAAAATTAACCTAAACCCCATCTTCATCCAGCAATGTTGCACAAAAGCCTCAGCTGTCTGAGGACTCTCCCTCAATGGCTGAGACAGAAATGGGCTCTATTGGCTCCCACTGCTGTCAATCAAAGTGAGTGAGCCAATGAGGAGAGAGAGGGGGTTGACACACAGAGCAGCGGCTTGGCTCAGGTTTCCCCATAGCAAGCTGCTTCCTGTGGGGGACACTCTGCAAGATGGAGGGGCCAGATCGCCAGCCTGGGACCCAAAAAGAGGATTGGGGCTGCTCTGTGCAAAACCAACTGCACAGAGCAGGTAAGTATAACATGTTTGTCACAAAATACTTTAATATCACTTTAAGTTGTAGCTGTAAACGGGTATGCAAATGGAATTGTGTAAGGTTGTGCACAAATGTATGCCCTGAAGTCTTTGTTCAGGGCATATGTCTGTGTGCATGTTTTATGCAAATACCTGCTTATACCTGCCTACAGATGCACCTTGTAAGTACTGTGTATGAGTGGCTGTACACAGCATATATGGGTCCTGCAGAAATTTTTACCGAGATCAAGGACACTTATCCATACTGTGCATCCCCCTTCTGGCTGCATGCATGACATCCTATAGTTATGCCACACATTGAAGCAGATTTTACATAAGCCATGTAGAAGTTAAAGTGGTTCTAAAGGTTGAAGGTTTTTTTTACCTTAATGCATTCTCTGCATTAGTGTAAAATCCTTCAGTATGCAGCTCCTCCTTCCCAACCCTTATACTTACCTGAGCCCAATCTTGACCCATTGCTGTTCATGAAAGCAGTGACTCTCTTGGCTCTCTCCCTCCTCATAGGCTCAGACATAGCAGCGGGAGCCATTGGCCCCTGCTGGTGTCAATCACAGCCAGTGAGGAGGGAAGGGAGTCGGGGTGGAGCCAAGCCATGCTCTGTGTGTCAATGAACACACAGGACCGGCTCATGAGCGAGCCTGCTCAAGAGCCCCCAGAGCAAGGGGTTTACTATGGGGCCACTCAGCAGGGAGAGGCACCAGGAGCACTGGTGGGGGACCCGAGAAGAGAAGGATTGGGGATGTTCTGTGCAAAACCATTTCACAGAGCAGGTAACCGTAAAATGTTTGTTATAAAAAAAACTAGAACCTTTACAGAGTAAAGTATTACAAGGGTTTCTAAACTTTATATACTGTCACTACAAAATAAAACAATGAAATCAGATATAATAATACATGATGGATACACCAATGATCTACAAAAATACACACAGAATCACACAAAGCGACTGATAACATAAAACTCAGTACATTTTAAGAATGTCTTGGATTTCATTTCAAATCATGTCAGTGGTTTTGAAGAAAGAAAAATCCATCCAAGAAATTGGCAACAGAAAAGAATGCAGCACATCCTGCCATCTGGAAGACACCCAACGTTCTAGCGAAAGACTTTTAACAGAGCGAACATGACACTGGTTTATTGATGCTATGGAACACATTAATATTTTTGTGTACAGTCAGGTGCTAAGTATGAATACAACACTTAGTTCACAGCGGTTTTCAGGAAATGCAGACGTTTAACATTTTCAATTGCTGAATCAGATGCCAAAAAACAGCATTACCATTAGTGATGGATAGATTAACCAACTTTACTGCGCTGTCTGCATTTGTACATTTTCTGGAGCACATTTGCACGCCATTATTCATACACCATTTGTCAGTTATTGTGCTAATTGCCATGTGTCTGTGTTGTCCAATTTTTTAGGGGCAGCGGTTATAAAGAGCACATGCTGTTCTAATTCAAATGTGCTACCCTCCGATACCAACCATATGTGAGAGGCTGTGGCCAATACAGTACAGCGTGCTTATTCAACGAGGACAGGCTCTGTGTGATATTTCCTATTGTTCATCCTAAAAGTCCCAGTGTATAGTGAAATAATGTTTTGCACTTGTTCAGGGTTAGCACTAAAATATAAAATGGTATCATTTATGTTTCAACTGTACCTTTAAACTTTTAAAAGTCCTTCCTAAGAGGAGAAACCACAAGGAGCAGGCTGTTACCTGTTACCTTTGTAAGGCCCCTTTTACACGTGGTGGAATCCACTTTCCTTAGCAGGTGATCTATCTACTGAACTCCTGCTGATCTGAGTAGAGTGGGCAAATGACAGGTCCCTGACCATTCAGTTTATGCAGAGTGGACAAAGCCTCCTTTGCTCTATGGGTAGTCGGGTGTTAATGGACCATCCAATCAGGTCCTGCTGTGAACAAGACTGTATGCTGAAATGCATCAGCTGTTTTTTAATCTTGACCTTTATGTAGCAAATAAAGATTTTCATGATATTTTGGCGTTGCTGGCTACATCTTTCTTGGAGATCAGATCAGGTCCACCTGAAAATCTTACAGGCAGACCACATCATATCGCCAGTGTGAAAGGGGCCTAAGTCAGAAAAGTTTCTTCTGAGCCTCACTGATTTTGTTTCATTTTATTACTGTGTCCTGACTTTCCATAACTTCCTGGCTAATGGCAAATATCCTACTCTTGCTTACTGTCCCATTTTAGAGTCCCATTGGATTTTGCAAAGGAAGACAGCAGGATATCAAAGTGAAACTAAATTAGAGAGGTGCACAGGTAAGGTTTTTTCAGTTTTCAGCTAAACTATAGGCAGGTAAATAAGACAATAATGTATTCATGTAACTACCTTTTTACAGATTTTTGTAACTCTGGTTGTGTAAGCATCTGAATTTTACTTGGTTTCTGCTTGCAGTCCCTGTAAAGTACAAATGGGGAGGGAAAAACAGCACAGGAAGCCAGTCAGTCAAATGTGTTGCTGTATAAATAGCACACTGACAAAGAGATCATAGTGTGCTGGTTCTCCTTTTACTGTCCAGTCACAGGGCAAGGGTGGCTATGAGTTATGTAAGGGAAAGTGAAACTGCAGCCGAGAGATGTCAGGTCCTCTTCCGTGCCAGGAAGTTATATTTGGAAGTGATGTATACAGTATATCTCAGAACTGGATAGACAGAAAGAGAAATCCTTTGATATATAAAATAGTTCTCGCATATGTATTACATCGTTGTATTTAGCTGTTTGCCTAAAGAGTAGCTTAAATACAAGAAAATACTCGGCTTCTTGTGCCAGAACAGTGCTACTTCAACCAGTTTATGTAAGATATTGTAAACTTCAGAGAAAAAGCTCAGATAAAGACAGGGTGTGAATCTAACTTGGCACAATGTCAGAGCTTTTAGATATTTTACCTGTTTATGGCCAAGTACAGTATGTCCAATAAAGTTTTCATTTCAGTTATATCAAGTAGTTTTTTTTATTTTTTATTTCTGGAATTTTTAAAAAGAAACTTATGTTTCTTTTATACTTGCATAATAAGGCTATAGAACTTCAAAACTCTTTGTCATTTCAGTAAAATAGCTTTTACGTGAAAAAAGATTATGCTTACAAGGTCTCAATCCTTCAATAAGGCAACCATTTAACTCAAAATGTAGAAAATGTTGTGCTGCCTTAATGTATAACTTAATGTAAAATTTTGGAAAAATTGTCTCCACTCATAACATCATTGGAGCTTCCTTTTGTTATTCAGTTTTTATAGCTACCATGAAGATTTACAAGTTTTTGTCTGCAGCCATTTTTAAAAACCTATTATCAAATGTTATGGGATAATACCAATAAATAAGCCAAAATTATCCCAATTATGACTTTGAAAAAAAAAAAAAAAAAAGACAACAAGAATGCATGTAGAATTTATGGCTCTGAAGGAAAACGTGAGTAAGTAGTAACTAATCATAGGCTGAATGGGATTGGTATTACTTCAGAAGCCTGTCAATTGTGAATACATTTAGGAAGCTGAAGGTAAAGCTAAATATTTATCTCCAGAAACAGGGAACACTCAATAAATCATCAATCAATGATGCTGATAGGTTTATGAGGTCTTTGAGCTGGACTATTCCTATAAAGTGACCTCTGTGTTTATCGTAATGTTTAAGGTCTACCACAGCACTTAGAACCATGACATACATACAATACCTGTAAAACACTGTTACTTTAAAATATGGTGTTCAAATGGGTAATCACCTTATTGGTGCACGGAAGAAAGATGGTCACATTAACAGAGAGAAGTTAGTAAAAATCATGGGGCTTTTTGAGCTTGAAGCTATACCTGCCTGTTTTGTTTTGTGTTGTGTTGTAAGAATTTTATTTTTTTATGCTATGCATGCTAGCGCATTATACAATTGCCTTACAGGGTTTTTTTTTTTTTTCTTCTTTACCATCCACGGTTTACAACCTCTTTAAAGGATAAGTTTGCCTTCAGAAACATGTTACATGTTCCAGCTGATTTTAGAGTTGAACATGTAGCCTGTTCCCAGTGCTGCAGCCTCTGCCCTCTGCCCCCCTCTCAGTGGCAGCAGTAGGTTCCCCGTACTAGCTGTCACCGTTTAAATACAGCACGGCTATGCTGGACTCTGCCCACATGGCCGCGTCATTTATACACACTGCTCTGTGTGTCTGAATGAACTACAAGCCCCAACATCCTTAGGAGCTGTTGGCTTGTAGTTATCAAAGAAACTACCATGGTGCTGTGGAGTGCCGTGGTAGTTCATTAAGTCTTCCTGTGTGGAATTATCAGCTTACCAGTACAAGATGTATGGGCAAGCAGATACACTGACAGTGTGCAGGAGACCTGCATGGCATCAGTGATCTGCCGATCGCTGGTGCACTGCTTTACAAGCTCCTGCAACAAAAAATAATAAATGCACATTTTTTACCTGCAAAAATCAGGGAGAAGACAGTGACTATTGCAAGAGGCTATAGCAGCCGCTAGTGATAATCACAGGTGAATTCAGCAGGCTGGTTGTACCCAAGTTGATTAATCAACTTGGTACATTAAGCCTGCCCACACACAGTTTGAATATTGGACGGTTCCTGCTGAACCTGCAAAGATTTGAACCATCTATGGCTAGCCTTAGACAGGAATTCTAACCCTTTATGCAGGTAAATTGATTCCCATGTGTATATTTTACCTGTGAATTTAGCAGGTTGTCTAAAGTTCAGATCTAACTGTAGTTTGGTAATAGACAAACAAAACTGAAATTAGAAAGTATAAAGTGGACAAAATGGCTATATTAACACTGCATAAAAAAAAAAAAAAAATTAACAAAGTTGATAATGAATGTTTATTGTAAGCTTTATTATCTCACTGACCTGCCTTGCAGTTTATAACTCATCAGTAATTTGGTAAATGGTGTCAATCTAATACTAATGCAAACAGCTGAATATTTTTTTAATTTTCCTGCTATTGCATTTTTAACTGGAATGACACCTAATTAAAATATGTTTTATCTTAGACAGTTTAAATAGGCTTGCAAGTTAGTAAACAGATGTCTCCTTTGTTAACATATTAGGGGTTTATTACAGGAACAATAAAGACTTAAGGTCAGACATTTGTTTTGTGTTCTGAAACAGAGATCAAAGACAAACATTCTATTTCTTAGTTTGCAAAAAAAGGTTTCTCGATGAACTTTGCACTTGAAGTCTAGCAGTAATGCATTATGCACATAACCTTTTGCTACTCGTGCCATGGGGAAAACAGCATTGATATGTAATAGTACTTTGTATGTAAAAGGTTTACCATATCTAAGGCATTGAAATACCCTCTTAAAGAACAGCATGTATGCAAAGACAACAATCAATGTAATCAGTTTTACCACCTCAGCTGTGTAAAGTAAAAAAAAAAAAAAAATATATATATATATATATATATATATATATATATATATATATATATATATATATATATATATAGAGTCTGTCCTAGCCCAGTATGTTGCAGTTTTTCTGCGATAGAACACATCAGTTTTAGTACATGAAAATGCATGTCAATCAAATCCGGTTCATTCCTGTGTGATTGGTTTACATTTCTGTGCTGGAGTTTTGTGTATTTTATTAAAGGCAACAGTAAGAGCCTATTGACATCTATGCATGTGCAATACCTTGCGCACCTAGGTGTGAATGAGCCATTAAACAGATCAGTCACTATCTTGTAATTACAATTTCTCTCCTCCAAAAATCTAAGCTGTACTGCACTGTTCATCTGAAACATCACATGGTTTTAGTATGTGTGTTAAAAGGCAAATTAGGGATCTCTCTACAATTTGAAGCTAAAGAAATACAGCTGCTGTAAAAATAACTGCCAAGAAGGAAAAATCAATATGGTATAGCTATGGATATGTTACAATGACTATATTAGGTTTACAAACCTGTGAACTCACAGAGAGTGATCCCAGTCCCTGTGAGATTTTGAAAGCTGAAGTTGGTTTAACGTTTCTTAAACTATGAATATTGTGATATTTTTAATAGAATTGGGGCAAGTTACAATTTCTCAGTTTTTTATTGCTGTCATTCTCTTTCTGTCACATGATGAGTGACAGAAGGGGATGACCCTAGTTTGGATGAACACATCAATAAAAAAGACAGAAATAAATTTCATTATATTCTAATATATTCAGGAGTTTTAGCTAGAGTTATATTTTCATGTAGGAAACACAATAAAACCACAAAAGTATATTCAAACGATTAAATGATGCAGAGAAAACATTACAATTCTGGATGTATGTGGGTTAAATTGTTATATTGATTATTAGATATATACAAGGCACCTTTGCACCAGTAAATCCCAACCATAAGAATTTAACAAACTACTATGTAAGAACCATGACTACTTACTGTAATGTCTTTCCCAGCCCACTTGCATTCATCTCTTCGGGTGTTAGTTACAGGCCAAATAATCTAAAAGATTAAAATAATTACAACTCATTAAATTTTTCATTGTTTTTTTATTTACACATATTAGTAGTCAAGCACAAAATTTCCAAAGCTGAAATGTGTTCTAGTCATGTTTCTAAATGCAAAAAAGGACCTCACCTTTAAAAAAAAAAAAAAAAGTAACCCATATGAAAGAGTAGCTGACAGGAACAATTAAACAACTGGGCTTCTGTGTCCTTCTATCAGATCTGAGTTCATTCAGCAGGGATTTAAGAGAAAACTTTTACAAGTGCACTATAATAATCATTAGGATTATACAATAACTTGAATCTTTTTGTATGTATACCTTTAAAGGTAGATGGAAAAATGTCAATGCATGCTTGACCAGAATTTCTCAAAAACAAATAATTCTTCCAATGCCGTATTGTTTAATGCAGAATTTGCTAGATAAAAAGCACCTGGTTCTATTCAAATAAATATATTTTTTCCCTGCCACTTTTAAAAGGCACACAATGTTCCACATTAACTAAATTTAAAAAAAAAAGGGTGGAATTGATAAACTACGCTATAAAATACACATAAAATGTTCCAGAGCCGATTGGTTATTTATGATTTTTCCAGCTAACTTTATCCCTGAAATGTTTCCATATTCAGCCAATGTAATAAGCATGTATTTTTCCCTCTACCATAAAAAAAAAAAAAACATTTCTAGGTAAGTACAGTCAGGTGTTGTATCCAGAAATTACTGCAGCTAGACTTAAATCAGAAAGTTCACTCTGATTTTTTTTTGCCTAAGGTAGCCCCAATCATATTTACCAGTACAGGCTTGAATGTTATTAGTGGCAATAAGTAGTAACATAGGCTACAAAAAAGACAATTTTTTAGTCCAGAGGAAGCAAAAAAAAAGTTTTTGACTCATGAACACTGGACATTTTTGTCTGCTGCATCCATACACACAGGGGCTTTTAGAATAGTTTAGAGGCGGCAGGAATTAAAAAAAAAAAAAAAGGTCTGGATTCTTTCCTGGGTGTACTTAATATACAGTACTATTTTTTTTAAGTAAAGTTGATCCAGGAAATATCCAATTGCCTCTCGGGGGATCAGGAAGGAATTTTTTTCCCCTGCTGTAGCAAATTGTATCATGCTTTGCTGGGTTTTTTCACGTTCCTCTGGATCAACTGCGGGTATAGGATTGTGTATATGGGATTGTATGGTTGGGTTTTCAATATTGGTGTTTTTCTTTTTTTTTTTTTCTTTTTGTTGGTTGAACCAGACTTACGATATGACTATGTATGTGACAACAGCCAGTGCATCCAGGAGTAGAAGAGTGTCTAAATGCACTGTGTGCTTTAGCGCTGAATATTTCATTAATTTCAATGGGCAGGATAAGTTATTATTCTGGCCAATGAAGTAATTAACTCCCAAGATCTTGACACTCTTTTTTTTTTTTGCTCTGTGCTCTTAGTTTATTTAAAGCTATATGTGTGCTCCAACATGGTGGTTCTTATAGACTAGAGATAGGACCATACTATACAGATCGCCTTGACGAGGCATTGTGGCTTGCATATATACTTGCAAGTGTTGTGCAGCTAAAACCTCTGTTAGACAGTGCAATTTGACTTTTTTTTCTAGTTAGCTGGTAAGTGTGCAAGGAAATACACTATATCACCAAAAGTATTGGGATGCCTGCCTTTACACACACATGAACTTTCATGGCATCCCAGTCTTAGTCCATAGGATTCAATATTGAATTGGCCCACCCTTTGTAGCTTTAACAGATTCAACTCTTCTGAGAAGGCTGTCCACAAGGTTTAGAATTGTGTCTATGGTAATGTATGACAATTCTTCCAGAAGCACATTTTGAGGTCAGGCACTGAAGTTGGAGAGAAGGCCTGGCTCACAGTCTCCGCTCCAATTCATCTCAAAGGTGCTTTGTTGGGTTGAGGTCAGGACTCTGTGCAGGCCAGTCAAGTTCCTCCACCCTAAACTCGCTCATTCATGTCTTTATGAACCTTGCCTTGTGCACTGGTGCGCGGTCATGTTGGAACAGGAAGAGGCCATCCAAAAACTGTTCCCACAAAGTTGGGAGCATGAAATTGCCCAAAATGTCTTTGTATGGTGATGCATGAAAAGTTCCCTTTACTGGACATAAGGGACCAAGCCCAACCCTTGAAAACCAACACAACAGCATAACCCTCCTCCCCCAAATGATTTGGACCAGTGCACAAAGCAAGTTCCATAATAGTCATGGATGAGCGAATTTGGGGTGGAGGAATTTGACTGGCCTGCACAGAGTCCTGACCTCAACTTATTAATTTGAACTCAGACTGCGAGCCAAGCCTTCTCTCGGTGCCTGGCCTCACAAAAGCGCTTCTGGAAGAATGGCCAAACATTCCCATAGACACACTCCTTAACCTTTTGGACAGCCTTCCCAGAAGAATTGAAGCTATTAAAAGCAAGCTAAGGTATTCACTGTGGACAATGATCTGAATGGAGATGGCTGAAGTACAATTATTAGGCAGAGGTAGAGTAGCCTTCCCTGAATAACATATTTTTTTAAGGGATTGTCTAAAGGCAGGGGGTAGGCAGAAATTGAACATACATAGTATTTTGAATTGTATACATTGGGCTAGTGGCAGCCAGTGAAGTGATTTGCAAAGAGGGGCAGCAGCCATGGATTGGATAATAAGATGTAGTCAAGGTAGGAGATAACAAGTAAATAAATAAGCAGTTTTGTGGTGTTGTGGTGTTGTTAGTTAAGAAGAAAATTCTGGTAATGTTACAGAGGTTAAGGAGGCAAGATGAAGTCAATGATTGAATGTGGGGCCCAAAGGAGAGGTAAGAGTCTAGGATTATACCTAGCTCCCTGGCATGTGTAGAGGGATCAATAATTGTGCTATTGATCCCAATGTTAAAGTCATGGGGGGGGGGGGGGTTACAAGCTTGGTTTTAGACAGGCAGAGTTTGAGTAAATGGTGTGATATCCATACAGCTATGTTGCTTAGTAAATTTGTGATATGTGAGATTGAGTGAGTGAGCTGGGGAGTAGAGAGATTGATCTGGGTGTCATCAATGTAAATATGGTATTGAAAGCCATGAGAGGTTATCATCTGGCCTAGGGAAGAGGTGTAGAGGGAGAACAGGCAGGCCCAAGGATAGAGCTTTGGGATACCCTAGCAGAAGGAGGAAGAAGAGCAGAGGAGATACAGTTGAAGGTGCAATAAGGTAGGTAGGCAGAGAACCAGGAAAAAGCTTTGGAGGCCAAGTAAGTGTATTTTAAGGAGGAGAAGGGGGTCGACTTTGTCCTGTTTTGGTGTACCTACAGGTTCTGTTGTCCTGGCATGCACTTTGTTAATGGTTACCTTCTACTCTGGGCATATCCTCTGTTTTACCAGTGGTTGTCTGGGAAGACATATGTGGAAATTGCCATCTCTGATGTGATTTATGTAGACCCTCCAAGTCATCATTTAGGAGACGCCCCCTTTTTGAACTCACATATACAATTGTCGGTTGGAACCGTTCCCCTCCCTTGATTGAGAGGGGGAGACAACGCATATACTGTATAAAAATCAGTACTTTTGGAAGTATTTGAGATGTAAGGAAACAGAAGCAGTGAAAGGGGTATACATCTGGTGCACTTATATACTGTATACTACCTATATATATTTTATTTTCTAGATTTAACCTGTTATGCCTATTTGGTGCATAGCCTTAAGATTTTCTGCGCTCTGAGCGGGTGTGTATTCATCTGTAAAGTATACGCGACATTCCTGAGCATCTGGAATGACATTTTAGTATAAGTGTACTTTCTCAAATTAGGTATGTTTGTTTTTTCCTGGTTGGCTGTTTAATGTTCAGTCTTAGCCCCCTTTTTCTTTGTGATGTTCCCCCATGAGGCCCCTCTTCCATGTTTTTTTTTTCCTCTTACCCCTCCCCCTTCCCCCTCCCCATTTTTTGCATTCATTGCATTATATTTTATTGTACTATTTACAGTATATGTTGTAAATAATTATTTGTCTTCTTTATATACTGTATTGTTTATGTAAATCATGGTCTATTCTGGTGCTGAGTGTATTTCATATATTTTTAGCTGGTCATTATCAAGTGCAAACCCTGAAGAAGCAAACATTTGTGAAACACGTCAGTGCAATGTGCTTATTGGTACAATGTTGCCTAAATGTTACCTGTTTGATCTAACCAGTGTATCAAGCAGATATGTTTTTAAGAAACGGTACTATGTGTTTAAGGAATTTATTTTTACTAAAATAAAAATGTATGCAGTTTTTGTATTCCTTTGTTTATATTTTAATTGTCTTGGCACATTTAATGTCCCCTTCATTTTGGTAGGAAAAGGGGATCTGTTGTTCCCTTTTTTTGGGTCTCGACTTTTACCCTTTTCTCTTCCTCCCCTTCTTTTGGAGAAAGATGTATAGTTGGAAAGGGTAGGCAATGGTGGCCCAATATATGTGTTTATGTCTATTTCCATTCAATTTTCAGTGAACTTTTGTGGGATAAAAAATCTTAGATAATCTCTTGTAATAGAGTACATTTTTGTATGCGCACACGACAGAACATCTTTACATCTCACATTTCATCTTGTCTGCCCAATCAGCATCATCTCAATGCACCTGTGTGCTATTTCAAAATGGTGTAAATTAAACATTTAAACCAGAAAGCCCAGCACTCACATTGTATTTTTATATCTTATATAGTATTATGTTAATAATGTTATTATAGCAGTTCGATTTTAAATTACATTAGCTAAACTGTGGCAACATTTTTGCACTATATTGCTTATTAATATACGGTATGTATTTGGGCAGGGATACTTTGCTAATAATGCCTGTGATTATCACTAATATCTTAATGCTTCATAGTATTACATTAAGTTAAATATTCTTCTAACCCATTGTAAAATCCAGAGATCCTCACAGCCAATTATTCATGCTTGTTGAAAGGCTTTTAGGAATTAGGTATAGAATAAAACATGATCCTCATTTAATACCATACTGTGATTCTGCTGGGAACCTCAGATAATGTAATATAAATAGAAACACAAGTTACAGACTGTATTCTTGCACAATATCATTTACATGTGACATTGACCAGAGATTGGCTCTTGTATGCTATTGGGTGAATAGACTTTCTAAACACCTGGATGGAAATGAACTTCCTTTAAATCCTTTTTATTGGATTTGTGTTGTATACATCTGTGTGAGAGCTATAGACATTGTCTTTTTCCAGATTGTACAACAGTTTATCTGTGAAGGCTTAGCTTAAGGTAAATAGAGTGTTGCATTTATAAAGGCAAAAATGTAAAACCATCAAATATTACTAAGGTACCTAAAAATGTCACACTCACACACAACTATGTATGTTTACAAAAACTCCATGTACCACCAAAAGACCACCTTCATGTACCCACCAAAAGATCAGGTTTTGAAGATTTCTAAAACTGTGAACAACAATAGTAAAAACTGTTCTACTTCCACATATTACATTTTCTTCAAAAGCAATAAAATCCTAAAGTCAAACCTTAATGGGGATACTTATGCCTGAAGATTACATTTAGATATTTTCACACAAGTGCCCACCAATGCAACTGCTTGGGAAATAAATATCAATAAATAAAAGCAGAGTTCCAGTGGCATATATAGCCACTAACTGAGAGGAGTAATCAATTGACTTGCTTAAAATATGTTATCTACATTTCTCCTGTATACATTCTGCCTGTAAATCCTTCTAAAAGGGAAAGCAAAATGGGGCAATTTTGGCAGGTCAATCCTTTTATTGCAAAACACACTAAACACCAGAGCCAGATGAACAGTTGTCCACACTTTATCAAGAAATTAAATCAGTGTGAATACTTGCCTTTTCCATGGCTTCTTTAATAAAGTGTATCTAAAAAATACGCTTTAAGTGCTTTCAAGCAAAAAAAAAAAAAAAAGAAGACTTGCTCTGCTGTGAGTGCACAGTCCTTAAAGTGGTTTTAAAGTCCAAAATAGTACCTATTTTACGTTGAATATGACACACAAATATTGACATGCATGAAAAAATACTCCGGAATATGCCTAATATGACACTAAAAAAGTGCTAAGGCTGCCATAAAGATAAGGACCTAATCATTTACAATTAATCAAATTCAGAAATACGTTTTCATTCACACAATAAATAGTGGGCTCTGCAATTGTATATGCTCATGTACATTGTCCTTAATCCAACAAAGTATTGTTAACTCATTAAAACAGATAGTTCAAAACTGAGGGTCACAATTGACTTTACATCGAAAAACTTGAGTTTCAGGTCAGCAGAGGACCTGATCACAACTACATAAATGTTAATTTTTCACTAGCTATCCCATTTCTTGATTTAATTGAACAAGCATTTAAATGTAATAAAATGGAATTGTAGGGTGATTAAGCTCCATTATTACTAGAAAGACATTTATTGTTAAAAAAAAAAACACACTGGGCTATTTTCCTTCTATTTTCATGGCTGATCTGCTTTTTCTGTCTAATGGAAAATCTGGCACATAACTCAGTTGGCACTACAGTCATAGTAGCATATGGCTGCTAAGAGTCAGATTCCGGATACTAAAAAATAAGCTTATGAAACAGTCTCCGAGATTTAACAAATTGTCTAAAGATGCCGAGGTTATAGGCTGGACTGATTTTTCTGAGTTGGAAAGACTGCAAATGCATTTAAATTGGAGAAAGGCATAATTTTGTTTAGTTTATTGAATACCTAAGTACACAGAATTAGAATGATGTGCAATGTGCAGCAACCTACAATCATCTATCAAGTTTCATCTTTCAATAAAATCACTATGGAAAAAAGTCTGAATGGTTGTAGTGGGTTTCAAGTTATTGTGTGCTGCATTATTAAATACGCTTAGAGATCATTAAACTGGATTGGATGAGGGTTGGATATGGGTTTAGCTTCAACTGTGTGTCTGAATTTGCAGAATTTGCAGAACTCAAAAGGGATTGATATTTTAAAGAGTTTCTTTATATCCAACCGTGCACTGGGTTTAAATAAAATGGTAGGAATGATCAGCCTGCAAACGACCATTATCAGAAATAAGGTTAGCCACATATTTTGCAAAAACTATTGTCTGAGGAGGCTAAGGCTTCATGTACACGGAACGTTTAAAAACCTCTCCTGAACGCTGGAACTTGACACCTAGTAACCAATGGTTAAAAACATCAATTTTGCTGTGTTTACATGCCGTGTTTATATGTGTTTAGCAGCATTTGCATTTAGAAGCATTTTTACATGTTCAGAAATGTATCCCCATTGAAAACACCTAAAAATTAAACGCTTATAAACGCGAGTTACCGTGTTTAGATGCATTTGCACGCTGTTACAGGCATTTGGCTTTTCAAAGGGCAATAAACTTCCGTCTGAACCCATTTTTTGGCTTTCAAAAAAAAATGCCACTAACCTCAACTGCCTCTAAACGACTATAAATGTCTCAGTGTACATGGACAGATAAGATAGCAGAGGAGAGTTCAGGGGCTGCTGAAAAAAACCCCCAACTGCTGCTAAACATCCGTTTATCAACAGCAGAGTATATAAGGCCTAAAGCTGTACAAAAATGGTTAGAATGAAAAAAAAAAAAGCTAACAGATTCCTCCATCTACACAAGTGAGTTGGATTAAGGAATCCCCCCTACAGAGACACTGTATTCTGACAGCGGCTCCCGCTTCTAACAGAAAATATCAACAAAAGTTTTCCGGCATGTCTACTCAACAGACTTTAACCTAAATTTTGGTCAAACAGGGATGAATACACACAAATTGAATATCAGCTGGTCTCTGCTGAAGTGGCCAAATTTCAATCCATCTATGCACAGCTTTGAGCAATGGATATTTAAGTGACTCTGTGACTTCTTAAAAAAGCTTCCCTGCAAAAAAAGGATTGATATTTTAATATTACACTTCCTACATTTTCTATCTCCACAGCCTTAAAGTGATATGCTAGCATAAAATTCTCAGCTTTTGACATTTCCAGGAGAGTTGGATGCCTAAATCCTCCTCTGTGTTTCCATTTACTGGCTCCTACTGTACATTGCTACAGGACATGATAATGATGGACATTATAATGAATTAGGGGCCAGCAGAAAGACCCACAGCACATAGTGGGAGACCAAGAACTCAACACACACTAAAGTGTATTCAATGAAGAAACTAATGCAGTGATTAACCAGTTGCCAACCACTCGCCACAGTCAAGGTGGCTCAGCTGCGCGAACCAACGTAACTGTATGTCGGTCACACGGAGGGCTAGGGGGCATGCGCGTGCGTGCCTGCTGTCCCCACAATGTGCTTATTCGGTTAAGAACCGATCAATAATTTTTGGCCTGGAACTGGTGATTGTTTCTGACTTATTGCAGAGCATGCTGTGGCTGTGTAATGTAAACACAGGCACAGGGAACTATGCAATCTTCTCTCTTGGAGCCCTTTTCGGTTCCAGCGTGAGAGAAGAGAGCATCAGACAGTGAGTACACAAGCACTACATTGACACCAGTACACATAGGAACATTTGTCACCCCCTGATCACCCCCCCAGTTAACCATTTCCCTCCATGTCACAGTGTCACTACAGTAAATACAGTATACAGATACTGATACAGGTTTGCTGATCACTGTATTAGTGTCACTTGTGACTCAAGTTAGTTTGAGAGGCAGTTAGTGGTAGTTAGTGTCTGACCCAGATATGGCAGATACCCTAAACCTATATCTTCTAAAAAAGATTTAACCCCCTGATCACCCCCAGTTAACCCCTTCATTGCCTTGTCACAGTGTCACTATTATAGTGTACAGATCTTTTTTCTGATCACTGTAGTAGTGTCACAGGTGACATCCGTAAACGTTAACGTTAGTGTCAATCCAATACAGTGTCAGATTGCTCACCACATATTTAGTAATACATTTTAACCTTTTGATTGCCAGTGACACACACACCCGCACAATGAACACCTCCATTACTAGTATAGTGTCTGAACAGATCAATATCTTTGATCAGATCAGAACTATACTAGCGTCCCCAATAGTTTAGTATAGTGTTCCCAAGATGCAGCCTTAGCAGGATCAGCCCCGACACCCACCATCACCTGTGCTTAGCCCCTCCACCCATCCCCCAAGAAGTGCAGTATTAGCAGATTACTGTCATTTGCAATACACAGCACACTAAACCGCAGCTTTAGCAGAGTCAGGCCTGATCTCTGCTAGCACTAGCAGTTACATTTTTTGGTAGCGGTTCAAACAATCCCTGACAACCAGGTGCTTTGTTACCTGAGAGTTACACTAGGTACCTATAAATTTATTGGCTAAAATGTACAAATAGAGGTACACTAGTGAAGAGGCCTACACAATGCTGATCATGACAGATGAGAGCGATGGGGAAGCCTCACTGTCAGAATCAGGCTCAGTATTCGAACCTGTAGAAAGCAGCGGCACCCTGACAGATAGCTCTGATGACGGAATAGTGGTCCCTGCTAAGGTCAGGTAAACCTGACCCCGTTCTTCTGTTGCTGAGGTGCAACAATCGCAGGGTTCTTGTATGCAGCAGAGTGTCGGTACTGGTGCCACTAAACCTTTTGGTGAACTGGCAAACAAGCAGCCTGGTACATCCTGGTCATATTTAAACCAGCACTGCAGTACCATTTGGTGACATGGCGAGTCCCATAACTGCAGTTCAAGCTGGTGCGGTGGGTAGCACAATTAGTGTCCCGCAGCCACCATGAATTCGAAGACAGGCCCATAGAGCCCATAGTTTCCGTCCTGAAGTGCTTGCAAATCCTGATTGGGAGCCCACCACTTCTGCAGCACTCGTACTTCCCCTATTCACTGGCAAACCCGGAATTCAGGTGGAAACAGCAGATTTTACTCTCCTTGGTTTTTATGAGCTGTTTTTAATGGAAGATCTGTACAGATCTATTGTGATCAATTTATATGCCGATCAATTTATATGCCGATCAATTCATCGCCATTAATCCAAATTTGACCCTTGTCAGAGAATTTGCATGGAAACGTATTTCTGTTTCTGAATTTAAAACCTTTCTGGGCCTATCCCTCCTTATGGGCATTACTAAAAAGAGTGAGTTGCGGTTATTTTGATCCACTGATTCAATTCATCATATGCCCAATATAATTCAACCAAAAATTTGCAGTCTTGTATATGCCCCAACAAGCTGTTTGTGTTGATGAGTCCCTGATTACATTTTCTGGGCGTCTTGCTTTCAAACAGTTTCTCCCCAGCAAGCGTGCCAGATATGGGGTCAAGATGTATAAGCTCTGTGACAGGGCAACATGCTATACATGTAGTTTCCAGGAAAAAGATAGCAATGTGGAGCCCCCCCCAACTACCTAGACTACATGGGGAGCAGCAGCAAGATTGTTTGGGACTTGGTGTCACCCTTATTCAGAAAGGGGTACCATTTATACGTGAACAATTACTACACAAGTATGGCACTTTTTAGTCACCTTTTTGATTCTGAAATTGGTGCATGTGGCACCATGCAACCTAATTGCTGGGGTTTCCCCCAACGGCTTGTAGATTCCCGACTACTTGAAGTGTAATAAATTGCTTGCAGTGAAGTGAAGGGACACACAGAATATTTTTTTTCTGTCCTCCATTCACACAGATATGACAGTCCAAATTGCAATGGCGCCTGGTGTTGTTGAGAAGCCCTTCTGTGTCCACAAATACAACCTTAACATGGGGGAGTGTACTTCAATGACCAGATGATGGTGCCGTACTCAATTGCCCATAAGGCCAGATGCTGGTACAAGTAAGTGTCTGTATATTTATCCCAATCGGCTCTGCTGAATGCTTATGTTCTATAAAAATCATCAGGAAGAAGTGGATCCTTCCTAAAATTCCAGGAAGAAATAATCTGCACCCTTCTGTATCCAGAAGGTGCTGTGGCCCAAATTCACAATCCAGATGCAGTGAGCAGACTGCATGAGTGGCATTTTCCGCTTGTCTTCCCTGGTACCCCTACTCAAATAGCACCCCAAAGAAGATATTGTGTCTGTAGAAAATGTGGATATAGGTGTGACACCTGCTTTTTTGGTCCCTCCTGTACTGGCCAACCTGGTCTCTGCATCAGGGATGCATCTGTTTCCATCACACTAGTAGAGTATTAGTATAGGGTACAGCATGGCAAAGTCTAGGGCAGACTTTCACAGAGGGTCTCGAAAGATGTTAGATGGCTATCGCATTTTGAGAGACCCTAGCCTGGAATGTTTAAAGTTTTTTTACAGTTACAAAAAAGTGTAAAAAATAAAATAAAAAATAAATTAAAATTAAAATATAAAAAAGCCAAAGCCAAAGTATTGAGTTAATTTTCTGTTCTTACTGTTTTACTGTACTTTATAATATACTGCTATACTGCAATGCTTTGTTGTTACTATTTTTCATTGTTAAACATAATTTGCTTTGCAGATACCACCATTCTACTGTACTTTGTACTATTATAATGTAATGTTTTATTGTTGCTGTGTTTTTCATTGTTAACCATAGTTTTCTTTGCAGATACCACCATTTTACTGTTTTACTGCACTGTATACTATTATTTCGTAAAGTTGTATTGTTACTGTGTTTTATGTTAACCATTGTTTGCTTTGCAGGTACGCCCATCAGCTGCAGCACTGATTTGTTTATTCTGACTGCAACAGCGTTTGCTATCAGCATATATGTAACTCAATGATTGCAGCACTGTAGGAGGTGATTTCACCACTGCAGTTAAAAAAAAGAGCATATATGGCAAAGCATAGGGGATGGGGTGGACACAGAAGGCGGATCTCCCCTATACTTCGCCATATATTTTTTAAACACTTTTCTTGGCAGAGATTTCTTCATCCACATCGATCTATGTGAATGGAGGAAACTGCCCATTGGCTGAACGAAAAAAAAGAACATTGCATGTATGCCCATCATTAGAAGTGGGTGGATGCTGGGAGGTCTAATGGTGGGCATACCACACACTTTCTGGCAGAGATTTCTTCATCCACATTGATCGATGTGAATGGAGGGATCTGTTAGGTTCTCTTTTTTGGTTCAGCCCACAGTCTGCTTGAAAAAAAGAACCTTACTATATATGCCCAACAAGAACCAGCAACATACTGGTATGTCGCTGGAATTTGATTGCAGATTTAGGCATTGTCGTTTTTTTACATGTAAAAGCAATCCTAGCAGATAGTTAGCCACTAGACTGCTTTTAAAAGTAGTGGGAGGGGACTCCCCCCTCCCGCCGCCTTCCACGGTTTTCTCGGGCTCTCCTGTCCCATCGGTAACCCGAGACTGAAGCCAGTGGTTCTGTCAGCTGATCATAGAGCTGATTGGAGACCAGAATGGCTTCAATCATCTCTATGGCCTAAGATACCAGAAGCTACAAGCATTTCATGACTTTGTTTTTGCCAGATATAAACAGTGCCATTGGGAAATTGGGAAAGCATTTGATCACACCAATCTTGGTATGGTCAGATGCTTTAAGGGCAGAGGAGAGATATAGAGTCTAATAGAGCCCAATATTTAAAAAAAAACAGTACCTGTCACTAAGTATTGCTGTCATAGGGGATATTTAAATTCCCTGTGATAACAATAAAAATGATTAAAACAATAGAAAAGTAAGGGAAGGTGACAAAATAAAATAAAAAACAAAATAAATAATAATTTAAAAAACTTTAAATTCAAGCACCCCTGTCCCCCCGTGTTTGCTCGCAAAGGTGAACGCAAGCATAGGTCTAGTGTCATATGTAAACAGCAATTGCAGCATGCATGTGAAGCATCGTCGCAAATGTCTGATCAAGCACAGAAATTCTTGCAGTAGACCTCCTCTTTAAACCTAAAGTGGTAACCTGTAAAGCGTTTTAAAGGATTTAAAAAATGTACGTAGTTTGTTGCCGCTGCACGGGCATGGGCAATTTTAAAGCATGTCATGTTTCATATCTATGTACTCAGCATAGGATCATATTTTATATTTTACCAAACAATTAGGGAATTTATAGAATATTTAGGCATTCAATTTAAAAAAGTGTTTTTTTTTCCTAAAAAAAATTGTGTTTTAAAAATCTCTGCACAAATACCGTGCGAAAAAAAAACACCCACCATTTTGTTCTGTAGGGCCTCTGCTTTATAAAAATCTATATAATGTTTAGGGGTTCAAAGTAATTTTCTAGTATAAAAAAAATAATTTTTTCATGTAAAGAAAAAGTATCAGAAAAGGCTTGGTCTTCAAGTGATTAGAAGAGTGGGTGATGTGTGGCATTAGCTACTAGCTATATTGGGCATAAAATGCCAGGACAGTTCAAACACCCTCCAAATGGCCCCTTTTTGGAAAGTAGACACCCCAAGCTATTTGCTGAGAGGCAAGTTGAGTCCACAGAATATTTTATATTTTGCCACAGGTTTTGGAAAAATGTGGAATTACACCCCAAAATACATTCTGCTGCTTCTCCTGAGTACAGGAATACCACAGGTAAGAGACTTTTTGGGAGCCTAGCTGTGTACAGGACCCCGAAAACCAATAATCGCTTTCAGGTTTCCTACGGGCGTAAATTACTTTTTTACTTCCTCACTGCCTTTTACAGTTTTGGAGGTCCTGAAATGTCAAGATAACACAAACCCCCCCTCCAAATGACCTCATTTTGGAAATTAGACACTCCAAGCTACTTGCTGAGAGGTATGTTAAGTTCATAGAATATTTTATATTTTTCCACAAGTTTCGGGAAAATTACAAAATGTTTTTTTTTTTTTTACACAAAGTTGTCACTTAAATGATACATTGCTCAAACAATCCATGGCTATATGTGAAATGACACCCCAAGGCATGCATGCGCAATATATAATTTCAATGACAACTTTGTGTAAAAAAGTTTGTTTTTTTGTAATTTTTTTGACACATTTAAAAAAATTAAATATTCAATGGGCTCAAAATGCCTCTCAGGATATTCCTTGGAGTGTCTACTTTCCAAAAAGGGGTAATTTGGGGAGGGGATGTACTGTCCTGCCATTTTAGCACTTCAAGAAATGAGATAGGCAGTCAGAAAGTATAAGCTACATAAATTCCAGTATATGCACCGTAGTTTGTAGACTCTATAACTTTTGCGCAAACCAATAAATATACGCTGATTGAGATTTTTTGATCAAAGACATGTAGCTAAATACATTTTGGCTTAAAAGTATGACAAAAATTGAGTTTATTTGATATTTTTATAAGAAAAAGTAGAAAATTTAATTTTTTCTCAAAATGTTTGGTCTTTTTTCATTTATAACACAAAAAATAAAAACCGCAGAGGTGATAACCAAAAGAAAGCTCTATTTGTGGGGAAAAAAGAACATACATTTTGTTTGGCTATAGCATTGCATGACTGCGCAATTACCAGTTAAAGTCATGCAGTGCCAAATTGGAAAAAAATGGCCTGGTCATTAAGGGGGTAAAACCTTCCGGTTCAGAAGTGGTTAAAGACTGCAGAAATCTGCAGAATGGGCATCGAGAAAGGTAAGTATCAGTCATTATCTTGGCACTAAAACTTAATTTAAGTAGAGACAGACTTTCTATAGGAGGTATTTTCTTCCTAAATAATAAAAGCAAGAAAGCATAAATATATAAGCTTCTAGACATGAACAAATCACCACAATGTACTAGTTAATGCAAGAATATACAGCACATACTCTAAATTGTCTTGAACACATCTTGAAAATTAGCAAATGATTAAAGTGTACAGCTATAAATATTATTTTAGGTATCTATTTTTACGTTTTTGTACATTTGATCCTGAAAAAAAGCAAATTACATTTTAAGTTTATGAAAATGTGTACAGTTTATAAATTACATTTTATTTGCAATTTAATTGTAAACGAAAAAGTGAATATGTGGTCTACCTACTGTGCAAAACACAGCACAGTTTCTGTTCCGTCAGCTGGCTCCATATGCTGCTGTCTATAAACTATGCACCTTATTTGACATGTCACACTTAAAGACTGTTAGAGCTGAAGGTAGATTACATTCACCATATGACATAGACCTCTTAGCCAGACCTCTGGAATATGAAACTTGAATTGATAGTAATGTGAAAGATGGTGTTTTGACTAGATTATTATTCATTCATGGTCATCATAACATTCCTTCCGAATAATTTGTAATGCTAAATGATTGCAAACTAGATTTTTTATACCATATGGCTGTAATTCTATCACACATGATATATAGAGAAGTGCCTAGTATTAACATTTAAAGCCTATTCGAAGCCAAAACTAACTACTGTGTTTAGAGAAACACATTTTGGCTTTAGATACTTGAACAACAAATCTGTAATGAGCATGCACCTTACCACTGCACTGACATATCAACCTATCAACCCACCCTTAACTATACAAAATCTTGAAGTTTATTGGGAAATCAGTCTAGTTAAGCTCACCATAAAAATGTTTGTAATAGCTTTAATGTAAGTGTACAGAGGTATGTATCTGTAATAAAATAAATAAATGTACCTGTACCTTTAAACTTTGCTGTCTTAATCTCAGTGGTTCCAGTCTAACCACATTTACTTTTACCCACCCTACATCCTTTGTTGATGATGCTTTAGGAATTTTCTAGCAGTCTAGGGTTACATTCAGCCTTTCAGAAGGAGAAAGGACTTACAGGTAATGTCTTTACTACATGGGAGGCCTCTGAATGAATGCACACATCACGGCCTATGCTGAACTCGAACACCCATCACAAATGGTATAGTATTTTCATATAGCCTGGGCACAGGATTAGTGGTCTAGTTTAGGAAAGATTGAGGGTTGACTTTATGTTCTATGCAGATATTGCTGTTTGTTTTACTTCTACTTATTGCTAAAAATGCATGTTCATGTATTTTAAATTTGACTATACACTTAAGTGGTATTACTTAAAGTCTAATTTAAAAAAAAAAAATAGAAGTGAGCAGCTTCAAAAACTGTAGCTGCTGACTTTTAATAAACAGATACTCATCTACCCCAGGATCCAGCACTGTGCTCACCCAAGCCCTTTATTTCGCTATCTTTGGTCCCTGGTGGCGGCATCTTACTGTGGGCACCCAGTTGTGACAGCTTGTGGCTTCACAGCATGCTTCCAGCTTCGCATGCGGAAGTCACGCTGTGCAATGTAAATGGTTCCTCCATCTCCTGGGATCTCTGATGTGACAAGATCTGTGATATGTGATCCAAGTGGAAGCGAGAGCGGGTACCTGTCAAAACCAGGAACCCGCTCCACCCCCAAAAAAAGTGCCATTTGTTAATGAGGCGCAAAGGAGGAGGCCCTTACATGGAATTTGCCCTTTTGGGTGAAGCTCTGCTTTAAGTGTAAGCAACAAAGTGCAAGTACAGCAACCAAAACTAGACAGAATCACTGCTCACTCTAATGAGCTGATTTCTGAACTAGGAATCATTGCAATAGGCTATTTCACAGCACCGGTATTGCATTATTAATAAGTTGTGGACCTTAGCCAATGAAGGAGGCAGAAAAAAAGCTTCAATTAATTGCTTTCAGCATACCATGTAAATCCGGGGCTTCATCCCACACTGTGGCTGCTCTACCCAGCTAAATCACAAGGACAGCTATCAGTATGCTCTGTATTGCAGACAACAGATCCTGCATAAACAAAGCCCGCAAATGCCTTTATTAAATTTGTAATGGATTCCTATGTTTTGCACCCTCATAACATTTACAAACCCATATACACACATTACATTTAATACTAACACTGGTCAATGAATGTTTTTGTTATGTCTTTTTATCTTTATACATCATGTACATTTTTTTGTTAAATGATGATTTTGCCAGCAGCATATCATACCTCGTCTTCTCCCCCCTCCCACAAAAAAAGAAAAAAATATGTTTCACTTTAGTATCAAAAGTAATGACAAATGTATTGAACAATCAATAGGCCCATTGCTGAAATGTAAAATTTACCGGGGTCTATAATAGGTAAACAGGTGTGAAATTGTAAAGGGTTAAATAAATGAATGTATACTTTTTGCACAGAGAAAACAAAATGTAAGTATAAAACATTCCATATCAACAGATAACACATCAAAGTGTTAAATGGCTGCTCCTGAAAAGACCTTATCAAATACATACATTAGATAAACAAACATTTATACAAACCGCTATAAATGTATACGTTGTGCATTCAGTTACCTTTATCATCACTGATTCAAATCGAAACTCTAACAATGCACTATATATTTTTTTTAAATTGACTCTTCAGATCAAAATGGCTTATCTATATAGAGGTACTAAACACAAACACATAATGTGCTGCGATAGACTTCATGAAATACAAGAAGATGCATATTTATCATGATCATAATTAGAACACACCAGAAGAAAGGTTTATAAATATTTTGAGAACACACTGCATAACACACAGACAGTATTTGGAATAATTACCTTTTGAAAATCTTTGATGTTCACCACATTGAAAGAAAATATATGATCTTTAGCTCCAACATATAGTCTTCCCCGCTCTTCATCTAATACAAATGTGTTGTAGTTTGAGCTGTTGGCCAAGCCGTTGAAATTTATTAGACTGTTGAAGTCCACCATTTCTACAAAATATAAACAAATTGGTTAAAATAAATTGTATAATTGAAAAGGAATTGTAAAACAAGATAAAGTATATTCATTCTAAAGTCGTATGCTACTATAAAAAACATTTGATTGCAAGTTCAGAAAAGGAGGGAACTGTAACTTTTTTTCCTGCTGTATATCTGGTGTCAATCCTCATACTTGAAGAAACTACAATGCTACTGCTGATTCTAAAAAACACTAAATAGTTTACTTAAAATTTACATATAGCCAAACATATGTATAGCCAAACATTTTTTTTCTCGGAATGTGGAAAGGTTAGCACCCCTGTGAGTTTTGTTGCCATCTGTATAGATTCCTTTTCTTTATTTGTATTGGGGACCACTATCAACCAAGACTGAAAGTAGTTCTGGTAACATACTGAAGGTAACATTTTGAGTTTCCCACCAAAGGTGAAGGGAAATCTTTCAATGGAGACACTTGTTTTGGTGACAACTGTCTAAGAGGGAATTCCCTTCACTTTGGAAAAGTCTTCTCTCACATCTTATTGATTTGGTGACAACTGTCTAAGAGGGAATTCCCTTCACTTTGGAAAAGTCTTCTCTCACATCTTATTGAGTATCCAGGACTTGAAGTAATGGGAAATGTTATCAGGAAATGGGCTAAACCCCCCCCCCCCCCAAAGAGAAAAAACAGGAGTTTTAACCCTTCCGTACTCCATTCAAAACTTTTAAACAAAAAAAAAAAAAAAAACTATTTTAATTAAACAAGAAACATGTTATACTTACCTGATCTGTGCAAAGGTGACCCCAAGCCTCCTCTTCTGGGTCCACCACCGGTGCTGCCCATGCCTCTTCTTCTCTGATTGCCCCATAGCAACCACTTGCTATGGGGGCAGGCATGATTGCTCAACCCCAAGCTGGAATGTGTGCATATATTGACACACACAGAGTAGCTCAGCCCCTACCCCTGGTCTCTGCTCATAAGAATTATTTAACAGTGGCAGGAGACAATGGCTTCCACTGCTGTCTCTATGAGCAGAGGGAGCCGCTGCTGCAGTGCTGGATCAAGCTGGAATTCAGGTAAGTATAAAGGGGGTTTAGGGGGTAATATGAACAGTGGGACACCTTTTACCTTGATGCAGGGAATGCATTAGGTAAAAAAATCTTAGGCTTTAGAACCACTTTAAGGCTTAATTTTCAGACTTGCCTTAAAGTGGAACTTTAGTCCCGAATTTTAAAATGGGTGAACAAGCAGGAATTTGAATTCTTTGTCTCTCTTCTGCAATAAAGTTACTTACCTGCATGTGCGCCCTTGTACAGTGAGCCACACAAGCGCAGCTCACTGTACAAATTTGGCAATGCCGAATCTGACTGAGCTCCCACACATGTGGAGGAGTGACATCATCACCGCCTAGTCAATGACAGTGGCCAGCGGTCGAAACCTTGAAGCCGGCCACCCGTAGATATCAGTGGCTGGGTGGGGAGCTTGTGGACTCAGTATCGCTGGATCTGAGGGGAGTATTGTTCCACTTTAAAGACCATGGCTGTTTTCAAAGATATCTGGAGAACAGGCTGCACTCTATATAAAGCACAACTAAAGTGAATAATATAGCTGCCTTATATAGGTTTATCTCTGCATTTAGCTTTTTGCCTGGGGTTCATCTCACTAAAAACTAAAACAAGATATCTTTTGACAATATTCACCAACTACTGTAAATAAAATTCACTTAGTACCAGTGGTTTATTGCATCACAGTATGCAAAATAAATGCATTTTACAATTTAAGATGTATTACCTAAATTCATTTTGAGCATTGAAAGAAGTGTGCTAGGATCCTTTCAAAGGTAAAAAAAAGCAACTGGGCAAGCATTAAAGGCCCTAACCTCACCCTAAATAAAGCTTTCTAAACAAGTATAATGTTAACTCTGACCTCCACATGCTGACCAGTTGCCACAAAGGAGGCTTGGTAGATGTTTCCATAAGCCATAAGGGTCATATGCTTACTTTGACCATGTCCTAAGTGTTTAGGTCCTTTAGATGTCATAGCCTTATACGGGAACTGAACTTTTAACCTTAATTACAAGATGAAGAAAACAGTATTACTTTGATTTCACCGACCAGCTACACCATTGACCATGACCTACTGCTGTTGTCATAAATGGTGTAGAATATAGCAATATATTTTATTAAATGTTTTAGTTCCATTTTTGAAAATGTAGTGATAGTGAAACCTTACATAAAAGAGTATAAGCATGAAGTATAATATGTTTGTGTTTTATGTTAACACTTTACAAAAAAATAAAATTACTTGTGTTCTTAATGTAAAAAATGTGAAAGTGGTAATTGGTTGCAAATATTTTTAGATACTACATCTTTAGAATTTTGACACAATGTACAAGCAACAGCCATTAGAAATACTATAGATCTTAAAATAGACTTTTGCAGAAAACTATTAACATTATACATTGTACCATCCTTTCCATGGAAAATGTTTTTTTTTTTTAATTTTCCATCATGCTATTAAATATACACATGTGAAAGACTTAACCGGTTGCCGACCGCCGCACGACTATATACTGCGGCGGTCAACCCCGGCCAGGCAGAGTGACGTAGGGGTACGTCACTCGCCTGTCACTGACTTGCGAGCCAATTGCGGGCGGGCGCGCGCCCGCTCCCGCTCGTTCACTGACAAGTCAGTGCGTGTGACCGGCAGACCCGATCATCCGCCGGTCACTCACGATCGCTCCGGTGAAGGGAGAAAGTCAGGCGGCTTATGTAAGCAAGCTGCCTGTCATTCTCCCTGGTGTAAAAATGAAGATCAGACAGTTCTACTATGTAGGACCGTTGATCTTTGTTTTTACACCAATAGCCATGTCCCTTTACAGTTAGAAACACGCCCCTAGGACACACTTAACCCCTCCCTCTCCAATACAGTTAACCCCTTCCCTGCCAGTGTCATTTTTGCAGTAACAGTGCATATGTATAGCACTGATTAATGCAGTAATGTCACTGGTAACCCCAAAAGTGTCAAAAATGTCAGTCAAGGGTCCGATCTGTCTGCCGCAATACCACAAAAAAAATCGCAGATCGCCGCCATTACTCGTTAAAAAAAAAAACACCAAAAATTACAAAAATCTTTCCCTTTGTTAGTAAACGCGATAACTTTTGCGCAAACCAATCAAAATATGCTTTTTGCGATTTTTTTTACCAAACATATGTAGCATAAAACAAATTGGCCGAAAATGTTAAAAAATTTTGATTTTTACATTTTTTTGGGGGGAATTTCATATAAAAAATGTGAAAAATATTGTTATTTTTGCAAAATTGACGCTCTTTTTTTGTTTATAGCGCATGATCAAAAAATCGCACAGGTGATCAAATACCACCAAAAGAAAGCTCTGTTTGTGGGAAAAAAAGGACGTCAAATTCTTTTAGGTACAGCGTCGCACGACCGCGCAATGGTCCGTTAAATTCACGCAGTAAAAAATTGCAAAATACCCCCTGGTCTTTCAGCAGCCAAATCCTCTGGGGCTTAAGTGGTTAAAAAAAGAAAATTTTGTAGCTAGCTATATGTCAATGATCACAATGACTCCTGTTGACTCCCCATAATCTAAAAAAAAAAAAACACAACAGCAAAATATCTTGGGTGCTTCAATGAGAAGACCTTTCAATATAAATATTAGCAGCCTCCAAATTCCAGAAAGTGAAAGAAACATGATCATTGATTATAACTAAGGGTTGCTTTACAGACGAAATAGTTCAGAAGTCTTAAAGCAGAACTAAACATTAATATAAAATTAAATACAAAAGTAAATATCAAACATTAGGGAAAAAAAATAAAATATCCTCTCTATACACCAAGCCTTCGGGCTGCTTCCTTTAGGCACAGGTGTAGGAAAGCTGCAATTTTAGACTCACTTAGGCACAGCAGTCAGGAGCTGGGGTGTAAAGTTAGTATATTTTACATTTTCTCCTAATACATTTTCATGGAAAGGCCTCTTTAAAAAAAAATCTAGAGTTAAGACCAAATTTCTACTTGCAATCCACTAAACTATTATGCATTATCTTTTGTTCACACATCAATGGTTTATCTGCAAATTCACAAATAAATGTCACCTCAAGAAAGTCCCTTTTTTTGTTCATTTAAATCTCAAGTAACTTATTTCCATATCAAAAGCAGACACTGTATTTGTGCAGGCTTAGTGGTCTTGAAGGACAATAAAATGCTTCACACGTTCCTGCCAAACCTTTTACAGTCATAAGGACTACAATAGTTAGGAACAGGATACAGTCAATTTCCTTGATTTAATATTGGGTAATTTATAATAACAGATTTGTTTTATGCTGCAGCAATAGGCTGGAATGCATTTCCCAATTACACAGTATTTTGTAAGAACACAAGATGGAAGTAATTAGGCTACATTTTTTTTAATTTTATGGTACAGCAGTATTGCAAATAAATGTTAAGAAAACATACATTATTGCACAGTCTTGATTGTATAGATGAATGGAATATATCTGGACATATAAGACATACGGCATGACTTGAAAAGATCTTTGTTCTAATATTGTCTTGCAAGCTGACCCTTTTTGTGACCTTGAGTTTCATGCCACCTTATCTGCACATGTCACAAAGTGTTTCTGCCTTGTCATCACATATGTTTTACTTTCATCAATGTACTGTAAGCTCTACAGGGAACAAGATCTCCACTCCAATATTGCAAAGATTGAACATGCTCTGTGGTAATTATGCTCTCTATGTTAAAAGAAAAGAAAAGCCCACTATAAAAATACTTGGAAGATATTTGGATTTACTGTATATCAGTACTGGAAACAGTTTCTGAGTACTGACTAACAACTCATCAACATATAACCACGAGTGAAAGAACACTAAGGATATCTAGTACATATGAATCCAAGAATAAAAAAAGCTGAAAAATGACCATGACAAGAGAGTGTTGTCTCTGTATTTAAAGGTAAAAACTACATAATTATGTTTTTAAATTAACCTCCCTGGTGGTCTGATTATGTCAGTATTTTTGAATGTCAAAGAGGTACATTGTTTTGCATGGAAATCTGTTGTTTTATATTGTAGGCCTGTAATTCTTAGGAAAAAAAAAACAGTAAAAGTGAAACTTTTTTTTTTTATAAATTATTAATAAATTAATAAATGAATAAATTAAATTAATAAATTATTTAAAAAAAAATATTCCTAAAAAAAGGAATAAAACAGTAAAGGTGCAGGCAGGGCACTTGGCAAAGCACTAGGGACAAAACTGAGGTGAAATGGTTTTACACAGTTATTTAATCCTAACAGATTACAATGTATTACAATGTGTATGTGTCATGTTTTTGTTTATTTTTTTGAATTTTCCACCGGGTTCTACCCCTTTGCATTGCGGCACTCGCAGGGAAGGGGACCCGGAATACGGATGCCGGCATCGGCCGGAGAATACAGCGGGAGGACATCAGGGGATCGCCGGGACAAGGTATTACTACAGGGTAATCTCGAGTGTGGCTCGGTGGTTACTGCTTTTGGTACTAAAAATGAACCCCGAGCCACACTCAGGATTACCGCCAAGGAGGTTAAACTAAGACTTGCATTTCTTTTTAAATTGGTTAGAAATATCTCCCGTAGTTCAATTGTACGGGAGGATATATTTTCTATGGGAGCACACATTTATTATACAGTATTTATAAATACTGTTCATGCATTAAAAGGATTTGGTTTGCCCATGCCCACCACAATTTCTGAAGTGAAATGTGATCTGTGAGTTTGCACCTAACATCACCTGATATATATTTTAAATTCTGCATACTATGTCAATGACTGTGATTTCAGGAAGCTGTTTCAATACCGAAGCTTATGTAAAGACTGACAAAATCTTGTATGAAATTCTTGTTTTAACCTCCTGTCTTTGTCTTACTGCAGCTTTTCTTCCACCTGAATGTATGATACTTTTGTTGTCAAAACTCCCTTTGTAAATATTGGCAGTCAGGAGTCAGACAGTTCCTATAAGGGATCCAGGATACTATCATGATTATCAGTGGCATTCAGGATAACTTGTACCCAGTTCTGGTATTTAGGTATTGCAAAAAGACAGACTGGCATCTATGAAAACTGATAAGAATCATGAAAAGTTTATGCATTTGCCAAAAAAAAAAAAAAAAAGGATCATGCTTAGAAACCTACTGTTGCTGCTACTACTACTACTACTACTACTACCCAGGGACTTATCTACAGGATCAGCGCCTGGACCATTTTTTTGTATATACTACTACTACTACTACTAGATAAAGGTATAGCTAGCATTGTATGAGAAAGTAGTTTTTTTTTTCTATCTTACATAGTGTTACAGTTATGAACACCTTGTAACAACACAACAAGACTAAATAATAGAAGGTAGAATAAATATTGTTAGTCTTAAAGTAGAGGTGTTGCTCATAGCAACAAATCTGATTTGATCATTGTTTCATGTATGAAAACATTTAAACAAGGAATGATTTGTTGCTAAGGGAAATAGGCTCAGTCATATTGCTCCAATATTCATACATTACCATTAGTATTTGGAAAAAATTTTGAATTATTTTATTAAAGTAAGCATAAAAAAAAATAGTTACCAATGTGCTATGTATTTTTTGAATGAACAGATCTGAAATAGAAGCTTTTAAAAGCTGTTGTATACCCTGAAAAAGAAAACCCTGCAAAACAATGGCAAAAATGGCAAAACAATGGCATAATGTGCTAATATGCATCGCATACTAGCACATTATGAAATGCTTACCTTAGAATGAAGCCATTGTAGTGGCGCCCAGTCACCGCTGGGGGGGCTGACATGTTCTGCGGAGTTTCTTCTGGCTGTGAATAGTCAGAGCCATGATGATGTCACTCTCTCACACTCTCAGTTCTGGCAGACCTTAAGAGCGCATGTGCCGCTGACGTATGCGGATGCATGCAGGGTGAATATCTCCTAAACAGTGCACGTTTATGAGGTATTCATTTTACCTACGGATAAGCCTTATTATAGGCTTACCTGTAGGTAAAAAAAAAAAAACAAAGTGGGGTATACAACCACTTTAACCACTTCTGAACCGGAAGGATTTGCCTTCTTAATGACCAGGGCATTTTTTGCCATTCGGCACCTCATTATCTTAATGGACAATTGGGCAGTCATACAATGCTATACCTAAATAAAATGTATGTCCTTTTCCCCACAAATAGAGCTTTCTTTTGATGGTATTTGATCACCTATGCGATTTTTATTTATTGCGCTAAAAAAAAAAAAAAAAGCGACAATTCTGAAAAAAATATATATATTTTTCACTTTCTGCTATATAACATTCCCAAAATAGAAAATTAAAAAAATCACATTTTTTTTTATCCTTTTTGGCCAATTGGTTGGTTTGCGCAAACGTTATCGTGTCTACAAACTAGGGGAAAGATTTATGTCATTTTTATTTTTATTTTTTTATTTTTTTACCAGTAATGGCAGCGATCTGCGCCTTTTAGTGGGACTGCGACAGATTGGACCCCTAACTGACATTTTTGATACTTTTGGGGGGACCAGTGACATTACTACAGTAATCAATGCTAAAAATATGCACTGTTACTATAATAATGACACTGGCAGGGGAGGGGTTAATCCAGGGCCGATCAAAGGGTTAAGTGTGAACCTAGGGGAGTGTTTTCTAACTGTATGGGGGAGGGACTTGTAAAAGGAACACAGAGACCTGTGATCCTAAATGGGAGGATCACAGGCGCTCTGTGTTATTTCAGAGAGAACAACAGTCAGCTGGGTTTACAACAGTAGACTGTCATTCTCTCTCAGCAGGGAGTGAACGCTGGTGACTGGTGGCAATCCCTGCTGTCTAGTGGGTGCGGGCACGTGCCTCTGGCTGGGCAAACTCACCCCCAGGAGCGAACCCATGAACTGCCGTACGGGTACGGTGGTTCGTGCAGCCGAGCCATTCTGCCTCAGTATATCTGAGGCGGGCGGTCAGGAAGTGGTAAAGACCTGTGAGGCTTTGTTGTCTTACATACTAAAGTTATGTAATAATTAGCATTTTATATTGTGCAAGCCAAGACATTTTATCACCTAAACTCAAAATGTTTGCTTTCAAAAATGAATCAATCAAAACTGGGCTTATGCAGGAATATAAACATTCAGTCATTATTATAAATGCAAAAACATTCCCCTGAAAAATATATATTTCCCCCTTATTTACTTGTCACTTGAAGAAATCTATTTGATGTCTGTCAACTGCCTTTTACATTGCATGCTTAGTAGGTGTGTGACAGTGTATGACAGGTCAGCATCTGTCAGACTTCAGGTGACATCTAATGCCCCATACACACGTGCAGATTATCTGCAGACTTTTGTCTGCAGACTTACCTTTTCTATGTAGTGCAAGGGCCTGCCGGATTGCATACAAATTGAAAGTGTTTAGGTTTGACCTCATATTATATGGTTTTGGTAAGTCTGCAGACAAAAGTCTGCAGATAATCTGCACGTGTGTATGGGGCATTACCCATTTATATCTTCAGCAATGTTAGCTTCCATATTTCTATTCTCATTGGGTCAATTTAAAGTGGTGGTAAAGGTAGAAGATTTTTTTTTTTTTATCTTAATGCATTCTATGCATCAAGATAAAAAACCTTCTGTGTGCAGCAGCCCCCCTCAATACTGACCCGAGGTCCACCTAGATCCAGAGCAGGTAAGAACAACATGTTTGTTGTTTTAATAACAAAAAAATAAATAAATTATCACTTTAAGGTAACAGAGGTTTGACGGTTGAATCCCACTATCAAATATACCTAAATAAATAAACATACCAATTAAAATATAGCAGGCTCACTTCTATCCTCCTATTATAAGTGAAGTATGTATGGCCATAGCTTGTTTGGAGTGCACTTACAGGAGTGCACTTATTCTTCTCTCTTGAGACCCAGAGTCAGCTTATAGTGGGTTAATGTTCACACTAGAAGGTTACCGACAATATTGTTAGGATCCACTCAGCTGCCTAATTGATAGCTGGCTCCCACTCCCAGTGAAAAGTTGAGAGCCAAAGCCAGCTTCTCCTGTCCCCTTTCCAACGCAGCACTCCTCCTGGATATTGGAGGAGCAGAGCGGAGAGTGATGACTGACAGTCACTGCTCTCTGCTCAGAGCAAACCAAGAACTAAGTGATCAGTGGCCATGTAATTGATCCGTTCTCAGTTCTAGAGATGACCTGGGACAGCTTCAGCATCAGGGTCATAGATGTGAGTATGAGTGTTTGTTTTTTACATACCCCAAACCTCTCAATGTCATATAATATAGCTGTTTTTTTTATCTTTTGTAACAATATATTAGTACAACTACATTGTGTATATACAATTGGCCATATAAAACATGATTTCACAATGTCAAACGAAGGTATTAATGTATCCAGTTTTCTGTGGAAATATGCATCTTTCATTTTACTCTATAGCTACCTGATTTTGTCGGGTGCTTAATTTAAATGAAAAGAAATTGAGTTATAAAATTGTTACATGCCGTTAACTACTTTAAAGCTTAGCAAAACGAGCTGAGGTCAACAATATTTCATTGTGCCCTTAAGAGTCATAAACCGCTTTTATATGAGGTCTTCATAATTTTGCATGGGGGAAAAGTTTTTGGAGTGGACATTTGTTTTCTATTAGCTGTCAGCTTCCTAAAAGGCAAACACCAAAGGCAGAAGGTATTATGAATTAGAAATGTAGCAAAAAAAAGAGCATATTCTTGAAACCTAATTCTAAAAAGTCTAATTAAGCCTAAGACACAACAAAAGAGTAAAACAACTTTTAATGAGAACAGAATTTGTTTCTAACAAAGCCCCTGACAACAGGGAAATGGAAAAAAAGGTATAGGCTTCATAAAAATAAAGAAATAAATAACTACAAAATCTAAGGCTTGAGCTAGCAGTGCAAATTAACATGCTTACCACAAAGCCTGGCATTAAATGATGGGGCAAAATATGTCATACTAAAAAATAATGACATATGCGGTGGAGCCCCATGCACTGCAAGGGTTATATGATCATTAACTCTAGGTGATGGGAATTAAGGTGTAATACTTCCCCTACTCCTTGTTCCAGCAGGTTCCCTTTACTGGTTCCCTGAAACATGTTCTATAAGATACTCAAGGCCATGATTGCATGAGGACATCATCAAGTACAAAGCAGGGCCAATAGCTCTGCATTGTATGTGAGGATGGTAAGGGACCATGCAGAAGTCAGATTGGAGTAGAGCACCAAAGCCTGCAGAAACAAGGAAAAAGGTACTTGTTACACATTTTTCCTCATCCTCTAAAGGTAACAAGCATGTATCCTTTGCACTGCAGGGGTAGTTTGTTGTTTAAACTCCTGGAGGCAGGCTTTAAGGAAAAAGAGGGCATATTACCATTTACTTTACCATTATGATAGGATCTGCTGATTGCTAAGTGAATAATGCTTATATGTTTAATTAAACAGGCTTGTAGTAAGCTTACCTTAACCACTTGCCGACCGCCGCAAGTACATATACTGCGGCGGTCAGCCCCTCACAGGCAGAGTGATGTATCGGTACGTCACTAGCCTGTGAGGCTCTGGGGAGCGAGCGCGCGCCGCCGCCGGCACGCTCCCGCGCGGTCACGGACCCCCCCGCGCGTGTGACCGGCAGACCCGATGTCCGCCGGTCACTCAGCGATCGTCGGTGGAGAGGGAGAAAGGCAGGGGGCTAGTGTAAACAAGCCGCCTGTCATTCTCCCCTGTGTAGAAACAATGATCATACGGTTCTACTATGTAGGACCGTTGATCATTGTTCCTACAGCTCAAGCCACAGCCAATCACAGTAAGAATCACGCCCCTAGGGACACACACAGCCCCTCCCTCTCAAATAAAGTTAACCCCTTCACTGCCAGTGTAATTTTACAGTAACAGTGCATATATATATAGCACTGATTACTGTAGAAATGTCACTGGTAACCCCAAAAGTGTCAAAAATGTCAGTCAAGGGTCCGATCTGTCCGCCCCAATGTCGCAGTACCGCAAAAAAAAAAATCGCAGACCGCCGCCATTACGTGTTAAAAAAAAAATGACAAAAATCTTTCCCTTTGTTAGTAAACGCGATAACTTTTGCGCAAAAACCAATCAAAATACGCTTTTTGCGATTTTTTTTACCAAACATATGTAGCATAAAACAAATTGAATGAAAATGGTAAAAAAAAATTTGATTTTTACATTTTTTTGGGGGGGGGAATTTCATATAAAAAAAATTGAAAAATATTGTTATTTTTGCAAAATTGACGCTCTTTTTTTGTTTATAGCACATGATCAAAAAATTGCACAGGTGATCAAATACCACCAAAAGAAAGCTCTGTTTGTGGGAAAAAAAGGACATCAAATTCGTTTAGGTACAGCGTTGCACGACCGCGCAATTGTCCATTAAACTCACGCAGTGCCGAATCGCAAAATACCCTCTGGTCTTTTAGCAGCCAAATTCTCCGGGGCTTAAGTAGTTAAAGGGTAAATGCACTTTCATGGGAAAATATCAAACACAAAAATATATACAGGATATAGCATTTACAATTGCTACACAAGTCATATTGTTATTGAATGTTATTAAAAATTACCTTTCCTTTTCAGTTTGCAGCTCTGTAATTTTCTTAAAATGAAATGCAGTATGGCTATCTGAAAGTGTTCTGTACACAGAGGGTGTTCGGAATGCCCCCCCCCCCCCAAAAAAAAAATATCATTTCTGGCTTGTGTGATTGGCTTACTGATTTTCCCAGAAATCTGCATTTAGAGACAAGTCCTATTTTGGGCATCCTCTGCAACAAAAATGTCTGTTTTTTGTAAGATACTCCCAAAAGGAAATCATGTCTTAAAAGATTCAGACCCTGCCATTTTCATTATTAGCACCCTGCAAGTGCAGCAGCTGACTGATAACTATAACGTCACTCATATTCACAGTCACTTAGCATAAGCAGCTATTTCTTGTAGGAATTTAAAAAAAAAAATTTTTTAAAAAACCTTGCAATGTACTGAAATCACCCAAAGGAGTTTTTGTTTTCTCAACAAAAAGTTACGCTTTGGGTCCCTTCCTCATAAGTTTATTAATATGATTTTGGCCAACTCTATGGTAATAGTATGATAAAAAGAATACTACATGTTCATCTAAGACCATTCTTTTCACAAGGTGACAATGCTGCTGTTCTGTGTCACTCTGTTAAAAGGAAGTGGAAAAATATGAATATACTGGAAGAATAAACAAGTAATAAAACTCTGTTACAAGCAGGAATCAGAAAAAAAAAAAAAAAAAAAAAAGCTGATTTGTTAACGCTAGTGACAGACTGCATCATGTAATGTACGGTAGATATGATTTTGATTGTAGTTCTACATTGAAATGGAAAAGACAGAAAGGCTTTCATGCTCACAAAATTGGTGATAAAAACACCAGGCTAAAATTATATGTACTTTATAAAAAAAAAAACAACAGTTGTTATCTAGAAAAAGCGCATAAATTTAAGTGATACACCATAAAAACTCAAACATTGTAGTAGACAGTGCTACAAAAAAATTATATGTTTGAAAATTAAATAACATAAACAAATATAAATAAAAATAAACAAAATAAACACACCCTGGTAACAAAAATATATATAACATGGATGAGGCCATACTAAAACAGATGATCAAACAGTTCCAACCAGTGAATTTGTGTTCCAATTCACAATCACAGCACTAGTACACCGTGTGCCTCCCCCCACAATTGAAATGCAGCTTACCAAATATAATTGACCTCCACACAAAAAGTAAAAACATGCAATAAATTATTATCCACATAACAACCAAGAAATCTTCTTAAAGCAGATTGCCAGAGAACTCTCCTCATACAATTAGCAGTGATAGGAAAAACAGCATAAACATGCTTCCAATTGTGAAATTTAGTTTAAAATGTTATTAAAAAAAAATAAAAATATGGACACCCTCATGTGGGTAGGCAATACGACACCATGTGATTTGGATGGTGTTGATCGTTTGGATGATACATTTCTGCTTGCTTTGATGTGCAATTTGTTTGGAAATCATATTTGGTGAGCTGCATTTTAATCATGAGTGAAGGCAAGTAGTGTACTGGCAACGTAAATGTGGATTGGAACACATACTGTATATTCAAACATTTTTTGTAATTCTATTTTGTATTTATGTTCCTTTTTTTTGTTGTAAGACTGTCTTTTTCTTGTTTTTTCCTGCTCACAAATTGAATATATTGTTTGAGACATTTGTTTGCAGCCCAAAGGTAAAATACCTCTCACTTGCAGAATGCAGAGCTAGAACTTAGCTGTTAACAGTAAATGCAGAGCTTGATTATTTATAAGATAACTTATCAGAAAGACAAATTCTGCATAAATGAGTCAGATAAAGTCTACATGTATTCTCTTTATAGCAAATGGATCCATATCTAATACATATTAGTATTGTAGTATTACATGGATTACATATTGCATATAGAAAGAACCCCAAGGGTGGCCAGGCAAGTATGCAGTAAGGCATGTTGAATTATTTCCTATGCTATCAGCACATCATAAATTTCCCAAGGAAAAGAACAATAAAGTACAGTACACAAGTATGTCTCTGTTTTAACTTCTAGTAATTAAGCTGCATGCTGATAAAGAAAAGGTAGACAATATATCAAACACTGAGGGTAGGCTTTCATTTTCTGTCCTTCCTTTCTTTTTCATCTCTGTAGCACAACATTAATTACAATACAGTTTCTTTGTAGGGCGTCATTCCAGCTTCCTTTCAAGAGGACGCAAAGCAGAGACCTTCTGACGTCTTACTTTAGGACAGAAATCTATCACACAGACACCAACACCCTTCCCTTCAAGAAGTCTGAGATAAATCTGATTTACTCCACCCTCTGGGAACATTTGCATGTTTATTTTAACCACAACACTCATCTGGAACTAGCTTTTTGATGACATTTTATTTTTTAAAAATACTATCTGACTTAACTATAATATTTTTTTTCGCTATGGTCTGCACATGTTTTAATTGGTGGCACCCTCAGTACATTGCTGCTATCTCAATGAGACCTTACAAGAAACATGTGGTAGAGGAAAACAGTGCCATTTTTATCCTAAAAACACTACATTAGCATAATGCAACTTATTCCGGCCAGACACAGTTCGAATCTCAGATGGTTAAGCAGGAAGCGGCTGAGATTCTAACCATTAACTGGCAGGCTGAATTTACCAAGTTGATCGATTGATCAACTTGAATAAACCAGCCTGCTAGATTTTCTTGCGATTATCACTAGTGGCTGTTATAGCCGCTAGCAATAATCTTCTCCCAGCAAGGACATTTTTTTTTTTCTTTTTACAATAATAGAACAATCCAATAGAGAAATTTAGCAGCAAATGGTATTTTTGTTTCTTTGTAAATGTCACTTTTGCTGCAGTATATCCTACAGATGCACCACTTCACAGGAAATCTGCCAACTTGCAAGACTTTTGTTAACTGCTTCAAGTCCAGACCGTTTCAACCCCTTTCAGTTCAGGCATTTGTGTAGATCTCAGAGCTGTCACACTTTGAATGACTATTACTCAGCAAGGCAACAACAAATCCAAATTAAATATATATATATATATATATATATATATATATATATATATATTTATTTTTTTTTTAAACAGACAGAGATAGTTTTTTTTTCTATATAAAAGGGAAAAAAGGCTGAAAATGTTGAAAAAAAATATGTTTTTCTTAGTTGTGGTTTTAAAATTTTGCAAATAAACGATCTTTCTTTATAAATGTGGGCCAAATGCATTCTTCTACATTTCTTTGATGGGAAAAACCCAAATAAATGTAAATAGTTTAGTCTACATGAAAGTCATAGAGTCTACAAACTGTGGCATATACAGTATATTTGAAAATGTATCAACCCTTGTGTTCTGTTTTTTTTTTTTTCTTGAAGCCCTAAAATGTAAGGTCAGTACAAATATCCCCAAAAATACGCCTTTTTGGAAAGTAGACAGTCTAAGGTATTTAATAAAAGGCATGACAAGTTTAAGTTAATATTATTTTGCCAAAATGCTTTGGAAAATTATGAAAATGTGTTTTGTTTTTTCCATATACAGCATAGGTATACTTTTATTACACCCCAAAACATATTCTACTACTGCTCCTGAGTATGGATATGCCACATTTGTGAGACTTTTCCACAGCCTAGTTACATAGAGAGACCCAAAAATCCAAAGAGAACCTTAAAGCTTTCTAGGGCATAAATGACACATCTAATTTCCTGACTACCTGAGGCCCTGGAACACCAAGATAGTGGAAATGCCCAATAAATGATCACATTTTGGAAAGAAAACACCCCAATGTATACTGTATTCTGAGAGGAGACATGAGGAGTCTTTTGGAAATGTCATTTTTTTTGGCACAAGTTTTTGGAATATGTGATAAGAAAATTAAGTCAAATAAGAAGTTATTTCTAACACACAGCATAGGAATGCTTAGAAGTACACCTCAAAATATATTCTGGAGTATGGGGATTCCACATGTGTTTTTTTACAGCCTAGCTACACAGAGAGGCCCAAAATGCAACAAGAACTTAAAGGCTTTTTAAGGGCATATATTGCATCTAAGTTAGCAGGACATGGGTATGGTGGTAATCTGGACACTGGTATGCTGGTGATCAGAATGCTGGCATGGCAGTGATTAGGACACTGGTATGGCAGTGATCAGGACTTTGGTAAGGTGGTGATTACGATGCTGATATGGCAGTTGTCAGCATGCTGGTATTTTGGTAAACAGCACTCTGGTATGGCAGTGATATTGACCCTGGTATGGATGTAATCAGGATAAGGGTATGGAGGCGATCAGGACACTGGTATGGCGTACAGTGGTTTGGTGTAACTGAAATTAGAGTTACTAGCTGGCAGCAATGGTCTGGGGACACTGACTGGTGATAAGGTACAGTGTTACTTGCAGCACCAGTGATACTTGAATAGGTGCGACTGGGAGTTGGCTTCACTGTTTACTTACAGTACACAAAGGGCTAGTGTTTAGGGACAGTTTGGGCTGGCTGGAACTGGTGTTATGTGTGCGTATACTGAAATGGTCCTCTGTCTTCTAACAGATGATCTCTATGGGAGGGAGAAGAAACACTTTCATTGTTTATAAATGTGATTGCTGTGATTGGACACAGTGATCACTTGGTACAGAACCAATTTCATTGGTTTTGTATGCATTCATATAATCCAGTGTGTCTGGTCACAGCAATATAAACAAAGAAAATTAAAGTAAAGTGGCTGAATGCAGATGATGCATGGGTATGTCCACCCACATCAAGCATCACTCCCATTCAGCCATAAACTCGAGTATACAAGCCAGGCAGGAGGTGGTTAAAAAGTACAAATACGGCAGGACATGGCCATGAGAGACATTTACCAATTCAAAAAATTAAAGAAAAACTTCTCACTAGGAACAGGTATTTTAATGTGACTTAAAAGGCAATATCGAAGTAACACAATGCCTTTAAACAACATGTATAGAGAATGCCTTAACCACTTGACCTCGGGAAGGTTTACCCCCTTCCCGACCACGCCCTTTTTTGCGATATGGCACTGCGTTGCTTTAACTGGCTATTGCGCAGTCACGCGACACTGCACCCAAATAAAATGTATGTCCTTTTTTTCCCCCCACAAATAGAGCTTTCTTTTGGTGGTATTTGATCACCTCTGGGTTTTTTTATTTTTTGCGCTAGAAACAAAGAACGACTGACAATTTTGAAAAAAAAAAATATATTTTTTTTTTTAATTTCTGCTTTAAACACATCCAATAAAAAATTTCTTCATCAATTTAGGCCAATATGTATTCTGCTACATGTTTTTGGTAAAAAAAAATTCTCAATAGGCGTATATTGATTGGTTTGCGCAAAAGTTATAGCATCTACAAACTATGGGACATTTTTTACTAGTAATGGTGGCGATCAGAGACTTATAGCGGGACTGCGATATTGTAGGGGACAAATCAGACACCTAACTGACACTTTTTTGGGGACCAGTGACATTGTTACACTGATCAGTGCTAAAAATATGCACTGAATTCAGAATATACAGAATTCTGTAGTTGACCAGTGCTTTATTACTGTAGGGGAGATGCTTTTACTAGTGTAAGACATGGATCGATGTTTCTGCTTTACAGAAACACAGGATCCAGGTCTTCTGTACTGACAGAATGACAGTCTGTCTTGTTTACAAAAGCAGACTAGCATTCTGTCAGTTTAACAGGTAATTGGCAAATCCCGGCAAAAACTAGGGCCATGGGACCTGCTAATCAGCTCCTGCTGTGTAAAATCACAGCAGGAGCAAGCCGCCGCCAACGCGTACTCTTGCTCAAAACCCGGAAGTGTAGAATCACTTAAATGTGTGATTCTGCACAGCACAGTAAACTACTTAGTAGCTGACTGAATTTCTGTTAGATCAACAGGTATTGTTTTGTACTACCGGGTATTTAAAGGGATAAATGATGATGAAATTACAAACTGTGCATGTATTGTTGATGCATTATTATTATTATATGGTTCTGTATGGGACTGCATTTGTTTCCTATTATTTATTTATTTTTTTACATAGGTTTTAACCTCCCTAGCGGTATTCCCGAGTGTGGCTCCCGAGTGAGAGCGCCACTCGGGTTACCGCTAGGGAGATCGCTGGATCCTGTAAGAGAGGGTACTCACCTTGTCCCCGGGATCCAGCGATGTATCCCGGCAGTGTGCGGTGGCCGGATCTTCCTCCCGATGCTCTGTGCCCCAGCTTCCGTCTCCTGCGACGTGACACTCGCAGGGGGTGGAACCGGCGGCAAATTCAAATAGTAAAACACACCAAACACACTGATACATTACAAAATAAAATAAATTCACATTAGTTTGCCCCCAGTGCCCTTTCCTGCAGTTTTACTGTACTTTTTATGTATATCTATATATATATATATATATATAGATATATATGTGTATGTGTACATACACAGTATATGCAGTATATATGTATATACATACATACATACTTTAACTTATTTATAGTTATTTATTATATTATAATTTATGATTTTGTGTTTCAAACTGTATCATACCCGAGATGTTATGAAGAAGAACGCACAGTAAAAAAAAATCATATGTAAATAGTTGGTTTGGGCTGCTCGTTCTTAAGAATTACATGCAAAATAATTGTACCGCTTTTAGCACCTAAAATCGGAAAGAATCATACCGCCAGGGAGGTTAAGAAAGCAGCACTTCAATCTTCCCCCCAGTTGGTGTTTCTAATATCTCCGAAAACACCAAGTAAAGGTTTTGAAGAGGGAGTATTCGAGTTCGGCATCCTTTAAAGCGGTTGTTCTGATTACCAGGGAGATTGACAATGCTATTAGGCATACAGTGGTGATCGAAAGTTTGGGCACCCCAGGTAAAAATTTGTATTAATGTGCATAAAGAAGCCAAGGAAAGATAGAAAAATCTCCAAAAGGCATCAAATTACAGATTAGACATTCTTATAATGTGTCAACAAAAGTTAGATTTTATTTCCATCATTGACACTTTCAAAATTACAGAAAACAAAAAAATGGTGTCTGCAAAAGTTTGGGCACCCTGCAGAATTTATAGCATGCACTGCCCCCTTTGCAAGGCTGAGACCTGCCAGTGTCATTGATTGTTCTCAATCATCGTCTGGGAAGACCAAGTGATGTCAATCTCAAAGGTTTTAAACGCCCAGACTCATCTGATCTTGCCCCAGCAATCAGCACCATGGGATCTTCTAAGCAGTTGTCTAGAAAACTGAAACTGAAAATAGTTGACGCTCACAAAGCTGGAGAAGGCTATAACAAGATAGCAAAGCGTTTTCAGATGTCAATATCCTCTGTTCGGAATGTAATTAAGAAATGGCAGTCATCAGGAACAGTGGAAGTTAAAGCAAGATCTGGAAGACCAAGAAAAATATCAGACAGAACAGCTCGCAGGATTGTGAGAAAAACAATTCAAAACCTGTGTTTGACTGCACAATCCCTCCAGAAAGATCTGGCAGACATTGGAGTTGTGGTACACTATTCCACTATAAAGAGATACTTGTACATATATGATCTTCATGGAAGAGTCATCAGAAGAAAACCTCTTCTACGTCCTTACCACAAAAATCAGTGTTTGAACTTTGCAAATGAACATATAAACAAGCCTGATGCATTTTGGAAACAAGTTCTGTGGACCGATGAGGTTAAAATTGAACTTTTTGGCCGGAATGAGCAGGTACATTTGGAGAAGGCACAGAATTTAATGAAAAGAACCTCTGTCCAACTGTTAAGCATGGGGTGGATCAATCATGCTTTGGGGTTGTATTGCAGCCAGTGGCACAGGGAACATTTCACAAGTAGAAGGAAAAATGGATTCAAAAATTTTCAGCAAATTTTGGATGGTAACTTGATGCCATCTGTAGAAAAGCTGAAGTTAAAGAGAGGATGGCTTCTACAAATGGATAATGATCCTAAACACACCTTAAAATCCACAGGGAATTACATCAATAGGCGTAAACTGAAGGTTTTGCCATGGCCTTCACAATCTCCTGACCTCAACATAATTGACAATCTATGGATAGACCTTAAAAGAGCAGTGTGTGACAGACAGCCCAGAAATCTCAAAGAACTGGAAGACTTTTGTAAGGAAGAATGGTCAAAGATACCTCAAAAAAAGAATGGAAAGACTCTTGGCTGGCTAAAAAAAGCATTTACAAGCTGTGATACTTGCCAAAGGGGCAGTACAATATATTAACTCTGCAGGGGCCCAAACTTTTGCAGATGCCATTTTTTTGTTTTCTGTTGTTATTTTGTAAGTGTAAATGATGGAAATAAAATCTAACTTTTGTTGACATATTATAAGAATGTCTAATCTGTAATTTGATGCCTTTTGGAGATTTTTCCATCTTTCCTTGGCTTCTTTATGCACATTAATACAATTTTTTACATGGGGTGCCCAAACTTTCGATCACCACTGTATTCTTAAATTAAGGTTTACTTGAATTGGCAAGCCTGTATTCTGTGAATCAGGAAATATTACAATTATTTATAGTTAACAGTGTGGATTATATTGGGACTATTTATAAAACACAGGGTGGTTAAAGCAGATAGGAGATTTCAATTACAGTGGAATCCATTTTAGAAATACGAAAATGTAGCATAAGGCAATGGTTTAGAGAGAAATCAATCCAAGTTAAATAATGCTAGACTATTATAAGAATAAAGCTCTATATTCACAATTGTAGGCTTGTAAGTCACTCCCTGGTTATCTCTCACCTCTCACCTGGTTAAAGCAGATGGGAGATTTCAATTACAGTGGAATCCATTTTAGATACGAAAATGTAGCATAAGGCAATGGTTTAGAGAGAAATCAATCCAAGTTAAATAATGCTAGAGTATTATAAGAATAAAGCTCTATATTCACAATTGTAGGCATGTAAGTCACTCCCTGGCTATCTCTCACCTATACTACTGCAGCTCCCTCCTCATTGAATTACCTTTACATAGGATAGTCTCCCTTCAGTCTATAATAAATGCTGCTGCCATACTCATCCACTGCACTAACCATTCAGTGTCTGCTACCCTTCTCCACGAATCCCTCCACTGGCTTCTGATCACCCAACTCAAAGTACTAACAATAGCTTACAAAGCCATCCACAACTCTTCCCCAGCTATATCACTAACCTAGTTGCAAAACACTAACCCTATTTGTCTCCAAATCATTCCTTCCAGGGCCTCCTGTTTTCTGGCTCCCTTGTCACCTCCTCCCATGCTCGCCTCCAAGACTTCTTCTGAGCCTCTCCCATTCTATTGATCTCCCTACCTCAATCTGCCCAACTATCTCATACTCTGTTCATTTTTAGGCGATCCCTGAAAACCCTTCTCTTCAGAAAAGCCTATCCAGCCTCCACCTAACAACTGTATTTTCCCTTTCTCCATTAGCTTATCTCCCACAGTTATTACCTTTTGTATCCCTTGATCCTCCCTTTAAAATTTTAATCTCTAATTGGCATGTCACTCTGATTCATCTTGTATTGATTTGTATTGTAGCTGTACTGACTGCCCTCATGTTGTAAAGTGCTGCACAAACGGTTGGCACTATATAAATACTGTATAATAACAATAATAATATAATAATGTATGATTACTATTGCATTAAAACATATTTTATGCTTTGTTTTTATTTCAGTTATTCTATAACAAATGTCAGTGTTTGCTGTAAAAGATTACTTTTGTATAATGTCTTCACATATATTTTGTTTTCTAACATTTGGACTAAGGCCAGTAATACAATGATTTTATTTTCCTGACTAGACTAATATAAATTACTACAAACATAAATGATTTCCCTGTTCTTAAGACTCAGCTGCTATGCCATTTTATAGAGCCTCCTGGCATGTAGTGTTTGATGTTCATTTATTAAAATGCCAATTAATGGTTTCCAACAGTAGGAATTCCGCTAATTTTTACAATATGGCCAAAAGTCTGTTTTGTAATTGAGGAGATGCCAAGTGTTTCATGCCTAGAATTTGTTAATTGAAACAAATTATGGGTTTTTTCATTCTTCACAAAAGAGCAAAATTGCTTGGAAAATATATAATGTAATTTGCCTGCTGTGATGACTAATGTCACAGCTTTTAATATGAAATCAGATCTAGCTTATCTTGTTTTTTCCCTGTAGTTACAGTAGTTATACAAAGAAATCTCAGAAGATGAAATAACATAATGTAGCTTTAAATCTGAGAATTTTGTTGCACAACTAAAACGTGTTTCGAAAAATTACCAGTCATAATAACATTACATCTGTATTTACATATCAGGTAGCTGAAGCAGATGGCTGTCCTATTAGCAACAATTCGTAAAGCCACTTGAATTATTTTTCATGTGTTTGTTATTTTATCTTCTGAGAGTTTTCACATCAAAAAGTTCAATTCACAAAAATATTTGTGTGGAATCCTTTGATTTCCAAGGGAAATTGAAGCCCATCTCAAGGCAAATGTGGATATGTGCTGTTTTCTATCAACTAAAAGTGAGTGGATTTGATGGAAAAAGGCATCAACTAGGCTCTGATTTATTGATAACAAAATGTTGCAATCCACTTCATATAGTGATGAAATCAAAATGTGAATATGTATGCACCAACAAAAAAATCACTAATAAATCTGTCAACTAAGATCAAGTACATCAATAAATCACTATGACATTCATGATCCCAAATTTGATGAACAAAAAAAAAACCACCTAAAATAACACTTCATCTAGACGTGTCACAAACATACAGTATGTGCTCCAGTAATATGTGATTATTAGCACATAAAAGTTCATTAATGTGTCCACAGAAATCAAAGCGTTCATAAATACTCTTCCAATTTGGTTGTCATTCAATGTCACCTTGCGATTACAACACTTGTGCAAAAACGCTTCAGAGGAAGTCTCATTGGGACGCATACGTCAACTGGCATTGGTCCGCGAAATCAGCACACTACTGTTAGGAGTTTTGGCAAAACTGTCGGGTGAGCTGAATGGCTGTAGTGATTGCATTGAGATCAGGTGGAGTGAATGTGCAGGTGCCACTGCATGTAGTATTACAAGTTCTGTTTATGGGAGTACTAATTTTGAGATCAATAAATCAATAAAACTTTTTTTTACATAGGGAGCATTAAATGGTAATTTTTTTGTCTTTTTGAGAAATTGCTGTATGTGGTGAAGGCTGCATTATCAAGCAGGGAGATCCTTCCCTAAAGGAGGATTTTTGTGCATTGGCTGGCATTCCACTTGGAGTGTGTGACAGAGGGCCTGGTATAATATCTTTATGATGGCAAGAGTTTTTTTTTAACCGTCTATATAGGGGTCAGATCCTGATGGTGAACACATTTTTTGCATAACAATTAGTCTTAAGGTATACAGTGCCTTGCGAAAGTATTCAGCCCCCTTGAACTTTGTGACCTTTTGCCACATTTCAGGCTTCAAACATAAAGATATAAATCTGTAATTTTTTGTGAAGAATCAACAACAAGTGGGACACAATCATGAAGTGGAACAAAATTTATTGGATATTTCAAACTTTGTTAACAAATAAAAAAACTGAAAAATTGGGCGTGCAAAATTATTCAGCCCCTTTACTTTCAGTGCAGCAAACTCTCTCCAGAAGTTCAGTGAGGATCTCTGAATGATCCAATGTTGACCTAAATGACTAATGATGATAAATAGAATCCACCTGTGCGTAATCGAGTCTCCGTATAAATGCACCTGCACTGTAATAGTCTCAGAGGTCCGTTTAAAGCGCAGAGAGCATCATGAAGAACAAGAAACACACCAGGCAGGTCCAAGATAGCAGGCAAGTAGAGATGAGAGCACAAAGACCGCTCTGGTGTAGGAATGTCCTCACAATCAGAAGGGTGCTGGTTAGGTCCATAGTCCCCATAGCTGTACAATTAAGAAGTAGGCAACCGCACACCAACTTGAGAGTAATAGTAGATGATAAAAACCATTTATTGAAAATCCATAAAATCACTAACGACAAACCAGAGACAGGAGGGAAAGAAAAATAGTTGACGCGTTTCACAAAACTATGTTCGCTTAATCATAACCGATCACAAAAGTACTATTTCGGTCTTTGCAGGTGACTCTAAGCTATGCAGTTGAATAACTTCCTTGCAGGATGTCTCCAACCTACAAACCTACCTCAATGCACTGTTTAATTGGGCAACTGTGAGGCAAATAAGGTTTAATGTTGCTAAATGTAAACTTATACACTTAGGGCTAAAAACATGCATGCATCTTACATGCTAGGAGGAGAACAGCTGGGGGAGTCAATGGTGGAGAAGGATCTGGGAGTTCTTGTAGATTATAGGCTTATTAGCATGCAATGCCAAGCTGAGGTTTCCAAAGCGAACAAAATCTTTCCTTGTATTAAGAAAGTTATGGACTGCAGAGAGAGAGATAATTGTGCCTCTATACAAATCAATAGTTAAACCTTATCTGGGATATGCAGTTCAGTTTCGGGCACCAGTTCACAAAAAAGATATTGGGGAATTGGAGAAAGTGCAGAGAAGGGCAACCAAACTGATAAGAGGCATGGCAGAGCTCAGCTATGAGGACAGATTAGCTGAATGAATTTATTCTCTCTTGAGAAGAAGAGATTAAGGGGGAATATGATCAACATGTATAAATACATAAGGGGTTCATATAGTGAACTTGGTGTTGAGTTATTCACTTTATGGTCATGGCAGAAGTCAAGAGGTATCATTACATCTGGAGGAAAAGAGATTTATTCTCCAATTCTCCAGCTTATACGCTACACACAGAGACTGCAGATCAAAATGTTTCGGTCGGCTGCTGTTAAGGTAAAAAAATGCTCACACTGCAGAGTTCCTTTAATATGCTGCCTGTTCAGGTGCTCCCTTAATGTCCTGATGGCAGCCAATTTCTACTAAACACATTCCCGAAATCTATATGTAGAATTTTTGGGGAATAACTGGTAATACAGGGATGGGAGCAGTAGAGGACTGGGCCAGGGGGCAGGGGGGCAATAGCCCCCTGGGCAGCTCTGATGCCCCATAAAAAAGGCTGCACTGCTTATGCCAAAGACAACCCTAAATAATTACTGGTGAAGGGAAGTAAAAAGTCCCTGCCGCTGACCTACTGAGTGTGATTTGAAGACAAGGAAAGAGCGCAGCCCCCCAGCATGGATGGAGTAAACTGTGTCTGAGCAGAGGCCAGTTCCATGCCCTACTGGAGACTCTCCTCCCCCAGGCCAGCCCCAACCGAGCTGTTCCAGCTCCCCCAACTGCCCTCTGCTGGCCAGGTCAGGAACCTGGGTTCGGCCAGTGAGTATAGCTTCAGCCTGGAATGGGGGTCAGGAGAAGGCCGGAAAGAGGGAGAGTGGGAGGGGGGCAGAGTCATTGCGCCATGGGCCTCTGGTCCCCTGGGCCAAAAGTTGCCAGTCAGCCCCTGGATGGGAGGGAATTTAGGGAATGTGCGAATGTGGTTTTGAAGTGTTTTTTGTGCACTCTGTTTTGTCATTTTATTAAACTTTTAAGGGCTCTTTCACACGGGCGATCCGATCAGATCCGCCTGTCAGTTTTTTAGGCGGATCTGATTGGATCCTCCATGCAGTTCTATGGGGCAGCGGATGTCAGCGGAGACACCTCCGCTGACACCCGCTGCCATCCGTATCCGATCCTGTCCATGAAATCTGGACGGATGGAAACCCTATTTTTCCATCCGTTTAGGGATCGGATCGGATTGGATGAGAGCGGACAGACGGTCCGCTCTCATCCGATCCCCCATAGAGAGCAGCGGGAGCTGTGACACCTCCCTCTCCGCACTGCAAGCGGAGACGGAGCTGTCATCCGCCGGCTCAGAGGGGATCGGCGGATCGATCCCTGCTGAGCAGCATGGATCCGCCTACGGAGGCGGACTGTGTGAAAGAGCCCTTAGACAATTAAGTATGGTACTATGAAAAAAAACTGTTATAATATGAGGTAAAAGCTATAAGAAATATACTCTTTAAAAAATAAATATTAAACCCTTAACTTTATACAAACTGGGCAGTGTATGGAGAGCAGAGCTGAAGCCATCTTACATTACCTAGTTTAGTGCGATTAGTTGCCATTTTTCTGTCCATTTCTATTACTTTCGTTGTGTAGCAATGCAACAAAGAAGTAGACTTCTTTCATTGCCCAAAGCATGCACAGGAATGGGTTCACAAATATTAAAGGGCATCTGGTTTTGGTGAGTTTCATTTACAATATAGCAGCAAATAGATTTTCATGAATTTACTTCTCTTTCTAATTCAATGATACTTCAAAACAGCATACCCAAAGATACGGCAGCAGTAAGAAACTTTTATTGAAAACTGTTACGAATTTCCTAAATCATTGTTTTATTTAAAACAAAGGTTTGTATTCACATCAAAAGATCAATGAAGAAACTAAGTAGTAGTTTCCTCCTTGTTTTTTTAACAAAAACATGTTACCATAAAAGAATCTTAAAAATATGGGATATTTAAAGAGGATTTTATCCCCTCAGTGAGTGCAGTTCTCCTGTACTGATTTTAATGAACCTGGCAATTAGATTTATTAGCAGATGGCACTGCAGGCTAGTTGCCAGTCAGTCATGCTAACCTTTCAGCTCCAATAATTTGGTCATTAACCCAGAAGTATGATTAAGACTTCTGACTTTTCAAACAAAGATACTTATCCCAAGCCCTCAACTTGGACTAAGCTTAGTCAAACATTGTCACACATCAGCACAAGGGATAACATTTACTTTTAATGTAAATATTATGTAAATTAATTATGTAATATTAATGATGTAATATTAATGTAAATGTATATCCCTTGCACTGATGGCTGCTTCTTTGGTTAAAATCTAAAGTCCTCTAAATCCTCACCCTTGCAGTGATAATTGTCAGGTGCACAGGGGACCCATGACAAGTACTCATCAAAAGTACTGACTATGCCTGCCCTTTCCGCCCACCTACTCCATTGATGAAAGTTGTATTTTATGTTCCATCAGAGGAAGTGGGACTTTCATTTATCCAACCATCCTCCATCCATAAATATATTTTTTTCATGGAAGCTATAGTATAGTTTTCATGAATAAAGAAGGGGTGCAGAAAGGGCAGGCATAGTCAATAATCTTAAAGAGTGTCTCACAGGTTCTTTGGCTTTTTAACCCCTGCAACACCTGAAGATTACCGCTGTGGGAGGAGGAGGGTTAGAAGACTTCAGATTTCAATGAAAGAAGCTGCCATCAGCGCAAGGAACACTTTGATATGATAGTATAAACTGTCCATTGTGCTGATTAGAAGAAAAAAAAGTTTAAGTAAACTTAGTATTTAGTCTATTGAAGGAAGCCAAGTAACTAGCATTTTAGGATGCAGGTATGCAGCTCAGTGCTTCAATTTTATAAGGAAAGGTTTACTGATATAAGCACACACTTCTAATTATTGGATGGAGGTTGAGTGAATTATTTGTGCAGAAATAAGACTCTCTTGATTTGCTCATACAATGGAACATACTACATAATAGCTTGTTTGTAATTTTTTCCTATTGAAACATTCTTAACAGAACACATATCTTTAAATGTCTTTTCAACTCTTGCTCAGAAACCACATGCTATTAATTACATTATATGAAAGATTCCAAGAAATTATCTGGTCTTAAATATATTCATTTTGACCTTTGATGATCAAATTTCAACTTGTTTCCTGTTGAGGATTTAGTAAATGATGGAAAATGCCTGTGCAAATTGTATGCATACAGTAAATAAATATGTGTAGATATGTTATTCCAGGATTTTGTTGTTAAACATTTTCATAGTGTTCAATTATTTACTACATTCACTTCTCTATTATGTCTAAAGGGATGTTAGATATTTTCCTATGTAAATTATGGTGTTTGCCTATGAAAACTATGACAAAACGTAACAATTATTCCTTATTGAAATAAAAAAGATCCACGCTTAGGATAATTGTTGTTAATTCTGGCTGCTGCCCACCTGTACACTATATTCCTAGAGATATAGTAAGATTAAAAATGCAAGAGAAGGTTGATGGTGCTGCCAGTGTATACCTGCTAATCCGTGTGCTTAATAATGATGCTAGAATAAATGTAGAATATGGAATTAATAAAAATTAATAAATTGATAATTAATAAAGTGTCTTGTGCTTCCTAAATAAATATTGAATGAGAAATTAATAAAGTGTCACACTTTATTAATTTCTCATTCAATATTTATTTAGGAAGCACAAGACACTTTATTAATTATCAATGTATTAATTTTTATTAATTCCATATTCTACATTTATTCTAGCATCATTATTAAGCACACGGATTAGCAGGTATACACTGGCAGCGCCATCAACCTTCTCTTGCATTTTTAATTATTCCTTATTGTATTTTCTAATTCAAGGCAGTGTTGTGAATAAGACAAACAGCTCTTTACAGCAAGCACAGCTGATGTTTTTGAGACACGTGCCTTGTCAAACATTTTTGGACCATTTAGAATTTAACTAGTGTAGCCCTGCCCCCTGGGGAGTGGCAAAGTGTGCATACATCCTCCTCACTTCTGTTGCCCTGAGTGTTGTCCAACCCACTTGACACTATAGGTTCTGACATATTGAAGGATTAGACACTACCAGATTGCAGTAAAAGATCAATTTTACTCGTCTTTAACTTGGGTTTTAAAAGAATGAACAAACAGTTTCAATAAACATTCAATATAAAATATCAATAATTCAAGGGAGATCCTGAATCCTCAACCCTGAATTGAATGTGATTCAGCACTCAGGATCTGAAAGCACAACCCCAAAGCATCAATATGTATGTTGCTATAATATTGAGGACTAATGCATTAATATTCTGCCAATAGATTATTCCTCAAGTATAATGTGAGAGTGACCACATAATCAGTGCTTTACTTCAATAGAGACTAACTCCAAAATAATACTAACTTATCTCAGTAACTCTAATATCCTGAACTAGGCTATAAATCAGAGTGCACTTGGTATCCTATAGGGGGCCCCCTTTACGTTAGATTGCAAGAGTCTCCTAAATGAGCAAGACCTTGCTAGTCTTCGCCGGCAAAGGTATCCTCAGCCAATCCAGGGAAAGTATTTGTAATCCCCAGCAAAGGTGTTCATCAACTGTAATCCACTATAGGAATATCAATTAACTGTAATCCAAACTGGAAAGGGACGAAAACAAGCTCCTGCGCTCACGCAACTGATACCCAATCTAGAACTGGTAAAATGGGATGGGGCCTTCTGATCCGCCACGCACTATTCAGCAATGCAGCGTCCTGTGGCGACCGTTATATAACTAGTGCAGCCTTCCCCTTGAACTGCGTTGCAGACCCAACCTGGCTCAGTCTAGTAATCACAGTGTATATTTCAGATTGGATCTCTCTCACCCAATATGATGAACTCTGTATCCCGCGGTCAACACCACCAGCATCCCGCTCTCCTCAGGAGCACTCACAGTCTCTCTCTGGGTGTCTCTCCACTCAGCTTACCACCAAGCTCTGTCCGTACACCGCTCTCTCTCTCTTCCCGGTGTCTGTCCACTAAGCCTTTGGCCTATCCTTTTCTGCACTCCGCAGCAGCTCTTCCCCTCCTCACAGCGCGCTGTCCTCGATGAAAGAGAGCTAATATTGGTCACGTTCCCTTTATATAGACACCCATCTGCCCCTGCGAGTCCCAATGCTCCCTGGGAGGATAGTTTAGTCAAACAGATGATCCACAGTCCTGACTCCTCCCAGAAATACATCTCCCATAATTCAATGGTTCACTGCCTTGTAGAAACTTTAATAACAAACAGAACAGTCTGAACAACTCCAGATGGAACCTGTGACCAGGCTACATCAGCATCTTTGTAAAGTCATTGACCAAATATGGCCATGCCCATATAAGGTCAATAATGTCACCCAGAGACCCTGCCCCCTTGCTTTTATTGTGGTGATGGGGATGTGACATTTGATGGGAGTTATCAGGTTTAGACGTGTAACTTTTTTTCTTTCAGTGGATGTCAGGCATTATGATTGGAATGAATCTACATCGTGAAACTTTTTTTTTTTAAACTAAAGGACTATTCAAAAGCATTGTGTGTATGCCTATTTACTATTGACTCTTTATTTTGAGAATGAGCAGGGATACTACTGTATGTACCCCATACGCATTCATATGGGGGAGGGGGGCGGTATGCGAACACCCTATTTATTTAGGATGACTGACAGATTTCAATAAGTCCCCTGCCCACAGATCCCCAAGAACATGGGGACAAGCTCCCCCCCCCCCCCCATGTTGAGTGCATGTCGCCCAATATGGTTCAGTAGGGAGACCTAAATGGCCTGGTATGATTTTCTTTTAAAAGAACCCCAAATCGCTTTTTTTTAATACAGTATCTCTTTTGTTTTTTACATTCATTTGTCAGTCAGGAATTTCTGGTTTGCAGCTGAATGTATCAGGCTGGGATGAGTCACTGGTTGTTTGGAGGTTGGTGGGTGTAAAATCCCTAACAACCAGAAGGAAGCCATCACATTTAGTAGTAGTAATAAAACTATTGCTAAAAATTGTCACACTGCAGCATGGGATGCACTTGGCTAAACAATTATTCCTTTGGCTGTTCAAACAGGATTCGTCATAGACTGTACAGAGTCTCTCTCATATTATTTCCCCTGTTGGTCACTTGTTCTTAGCCTATAGTGTTAGACAAACTTTGAATCTATAAAAGTGGAACCAGGATGAAGACAGCCAGAGAAGGAAAGGTATATGGCTACATTGTGATGTCAACAAAATATAGGGCGAAGTACAAACTATGCACTACTTTTTAAATACCATATACTGTATAGCAAAAGCTTGATTACAACCTACAAGAAATTTTGGTTGTCAGACGTTCACCACAGCATTCATCTATTGAAGATAAAGTAGGTAAGCCAGCAGTCTATACGTTTACAGTGACATATGACTCCACAATTTATCACTGATTGAATACCTCTGCTTATATTTTCCTTATTCAATGTTAAATATTCAATTTCAGTAGCAAATTCTCTCTTGCAGTGATGTTACACTGATATATTTTTTCACTTATTTAGCAGTTCCTTGACTAGCCTTTAATAAACAGACTAGGTAGCAATCTTAGAATACTTTGCTCCTAGAGAACAACAGACAATATCATGGCTAGTTAGTGCATAATAGGCCCTGTTATTAATACCAGACAAACTCCTCTATAAACTGAAAGGTTTCATGAAAACCTGAGAACGTAACATAGCCTCTTCTCTAGGGATATACTGACTAATACAGACAATGAATGCAAGGTGAGAGTGAAGGAAGAGAGAAGGGAGGTGTCTAAGAGAAAATGGGAATAGCATGTGGAAGAAAACATTATGGGACAAAAGGGAAAGCAGAGAGAGCACAAGAGGAACATGAAAATATGGAACATTCAAAAAAAAAAGGGAATCCTAAACTTTTTTACAAAATGAATCAAAGACACAGATGCACAACATTTTAATACTTGGTGCAGGGAACATTAAATGTAATGTAGCTACAGTAACTAAGATTATTTCTATCTAGGGAAGAAAGGGTGATTTATAGCTGTAAAATTAAATAGATCTGTCATGTAAAAATGTAGCTATGGACACAAAACAGATAAGCATATGAACCAAACTCTTTACTTTCCATTCACAAGTAGGAGATTTGTTATGCTTCTGAAAGCAAATATAACAGTTTCTACTTCTTAGAAGCTGAGTATTTCATTGTCTTTGATGGCCGTATGGCATTTTTTGTATACAACAGTATGTGGATATTTTCTGTTAAAGGGAATGAATAGTCTTATCTTTTTTCAGGTAAATATAAAGATGTGATTTTAAAGCTTAGTTTATTATATAGTATACTATATGCAAATAGAGGCAGCTATAGTTAGTCATTACATTTGCAAGCTACCTTTGCAATGTTACCTGATGACTGTACTAATCTCGCTCATAAAGTATGTCTATGATTTGGCGGAAACATTGAAAACAGTACACTCCATGTATGACAGCATTTGTTCAGTTTATAGGTAGTGTGATGGTAATGACTAATGTTTTGTACACACGGGCCAAATGTCAGGAGACATCGGCCGATTCAATAAAAATCGTCCGACATATGGGCCGTGTGTATGTCAGCCAGTCTGACAGAAGCTGGCTGATTGTCAGATGAGCATGCTGGAAATCCAGCAGCCGACTGGCTTCTGATCAGGGCTTTCAGCCAATGGCTGAGAGCGCTGATCAGAGCATTCTGGCAGGGGGTCATCCTCCTGTCAGAACAGCTCAGTAGGGGGAGCTAATGTTGGTGGGCAGTGGGTTGGATTGTTACTACAGCGGCTCTGACCAGAGCGCTGTTGGGTTGAATGGAAAAAAAAAAAACTGTTAATGTGTACCAGGCTTAAGTTTTTCTTCTTACAGTGGCTAATTTACAACTCTCTACAAATAATATGTTGTACAATAAAAATAGGAAAAGGCAAGCATTTAAAAATGTTAAAGTTATATAAAGTTCAAAGTAAAAACCGTTGATTTTAAAAGATGTGTGCATGGACTACACACTATAGTTTCACTTTAAAGCATGTCTAAACCCAAAACCAAAAGGTAGATACATGGGTGTTCTTTTTCAGATTTTTTACTTGAGATCCTGAATAATCCTGAGAATAACACACTTGCTGTCCTTGTGTGGCTACGTCAATTACTGCACTGTTTCAATGAGGGCAGCCCTGGTTATCTCCAAGACTGAACTTCAAACATGTATGCCTTTGTTCATTTCAATTACATGCAGGTTGATGGAATTAATAGTTTATAAAAGACAATTCTTTTTTTTTCTGTTTGCTCAGCACCCATGAAGTGACAAGGACACTGCATTTCTCACAAGATAAACATATGTATTCTGTACTTGCTCAAAATGTTGTTTGCCTAAAAAAAGAAACTAATGGACTGTTAAGCTGCAATATATAACCATTTTTGTTTTTGGATTTAGATATGCTTTGAAGAGTATGTAAGCCCTAACAAAGAATTTCTCTTATTTGGTCTCTCTAGTTTTGCTAACTTTACCATTGACAGCATTTTGTTATATCTATTCAGTAAGGGCAAAAAAATACTTATCGATCCTGTCATAAATGCTGTCATCTCATAACATCATGTGATGCATTCTTGTCCGCTAGTATTGTTCCCAACTTTCTCTTAGGACAACAGAATGCCTCGAAGTGCAGTGATTTGTATTCTACAATGATATTATACAGTATATTAAAACTGCCATTTTCTTTTCTATCCACAGTTTCCAAGTGCAATGGTAGTTTTATGATCTTGTAGCATAATAATTACACTGCAAGAAACAAGAGATCAGTACGAATTGTATTACTGCCTGGCACGGTCTGTAAGGCCTCTTTCACACAGACAATCTGTTTAGGTCTGCCTGTCAGTTTTTCAGGCGGACCTGATCAGAGGGTCTTTGGATTCCTACGGACAGGTGGGTGTAAAGGACAGCGGAGTCCATTTACTCCTGGCTTTCATAGAACAGAGCGGGCTCTGTCCATGTCCACTATGCAGAAAGTAAGCTGACACAGATGTGTCATACACCCATTCTGCTCTGATCAGCAGAGAATCTGTGAAACCACCCCATGTGAAAGGGGCCTAAGGGTTAAAGTATCTGTAATATTCTACCAGCATCAGTCCAGTAAGTGAGGGATGATGATGATATCAAAGAAATGTGGCTGTTCCTCCTTTCAAGCCACACTTACAAGTATTCCAGTATTAAAACCTGCAATAAATATGTTTCTGTATATATCAATGAACACATCTTGACTGACATGTATTTAGTAGATGTATTCAGGTATGAACCAGATTCTTAAAGAACATAAGAAAAATAGGGACAATAACTGAAGGGTTAACTACAAACCCGATTCCAAAAAAGTTGGGACACTGTACAAATTGTGAATAAAATCAGAATGCAATGATGTGGAAGTTTCAAATTTCAATATTTTATTCAGAATACAACATAGATGACATATCAAATGTTTAAACTGAAAAATGTATAATTTTAAAGGGAAAAATATGTTGATTTTAAATTTCATGGCATCAACACATCTCAAAAAAGTTGGGGCAAGGCCATGTTTACCACTGTGTGGCATCCCCTCTTCTTTTTATAACAGTCTGCAAATGTCTGGGGACTGAGGAGACAAGTTGCTCAAGTTTAGGAATAGGAATGTTGTCCCATTCTTGTCTAATACAGGCTTCTAGTTGCTCAACTGTCTTAGGTCTTCTTTGTCGCATCTTCCTCCTTATGATGCGCCAAATGTTTTCTATGGGTGAAAGATCTGGACTGCAGGCTGGCCATTTCAGTACCTGGATCCTTCTTCTACGCAGCCATGATGTTGTAATTGATGCAGTATGTGGTCTGGCATTGTTATGTTGGAAAATGCAAGGTCTTCCCTGAAAGAGACGACGTCTGGATGGGAGCATATGTTGTTCTAGAACTTGGATAGACCTTTCAGCATTGATGGTGCCTTTCCAGATGTGTAAGTTGCCCATGCCACACGCACTCATGCAACCCCATACCATCAGAGATGCAGGCTTCTGAACTGAGCGCTGATAACATCTTGGGTTGTCCTTGTCCCCTTTAGTCCGGATGACATGGCGTCCCAGTTTTCCAAAAAGAATTTCAAATTTTGATTCGTCTGACCACAGAACAGTTTTCCACTTTGCCACAGTCCATTTTAAATGAGCCTTGGCCCAGAGAAAACTCCTGCGCTTCTGGATCATGTTTAGATATGGCTTCTTTTTTGGCCTATAGTGTTTTAGCCGGCAACGGCAAATGGCACGGTGGATTGTGTTCACCGACAATATTTTCTGGAAATATGCCTGTACCCATGTTGTGATTTCCATTACAGTAGCATCTCTGTATGTGATGCAGTGCCATCTAAGGGCCCGAAGATCATCGCCATCCAGGATGGTTTTCTGGCCTTGACCCTTACGCACAGAGATTGTTCCAGATTCTCTGAATCTTTGGATGATATTATGCACTGTAGATGATGATAGCTTCAAACTCTTTGCAATTTTTCTCCTAAAAAACTCCTTCCTGATATTGCTCCACTATTTTTCGCCGTAGCATTGGTGGAATTGGTGATCCTCTGCCCATCTTGACTTCTGAGAGACACTGCCACTCTGAGAGGCTCTTTTTATACCCAATCATGTTGCCAATTGACCTAATAGGTTGCAAATTGGTCCTCCAGCTGTTCCTTACATGTACATTTAACTTTTTCGGCCTCTTATTGCTACCTGTCCCAACTTTTTTGGAATGTGTGGCTCTCAGGAAATCCAAAATGAGCCAATATTTGGCATGACATTTCAAAATGTCTCACTTTAAACATTTGGTATGTTATCTATATTATATTGTGAATAAAATATAAGTTTATGAGATATGTAAATTAGTCCATTCCTTTTTTACTCACAATTTGTACAGTGTCCCAACTTTTTTGGAATCGGGTTTGTAGATGTACATGTAAAAATCAACTGCTTAAGCCTATTCTGAATTCAGGGAAATATTTCTAAACAGAATTCCTTTAAAACATCAGAATTTGTCAGCTGGTCACATTGTGGATGAAGAACTCCAAAGTCATACAGTTACATTTTTGTATACACACACATATACCCCATAACATGGTTAAGGCACATATGCAAGTGTAATCACAAAGTAGTTGTGCTTGCAGCACAACAGGCTTCTGTTTCCCAGGAATAGCCCACCAAAATAGTGGCAATACCACACAGTGGGATTGATTTACTAAAACCGGAGAGTGCAAAATCCAATGCAGCTGTGCATGGTAGCCAACTTTTAATTTCAGCTTGTTCAATTAAGCTTTGACAACAAATACCTGGAAGCTGATTGATACTTTGCAGAGCTGCACTAGATTGTGCACTCTCCAGTTTTTAAGGCTGGCCATACACCATACAATTTTCTTACTCAATTTCCTTTAGATTTACCTGCAACTATGTAGTGCAAGGGCCTGCCAGATTGCATACAAATTGAAAGTGTTCAGGTTTGAACTTATATTATATGGTTTTGGTAAATCTAACGGAAAGTTGAACAAGGAAATTGTATAATGTATGGCCAGCCTAAAAATCAACACCAGTGTTTCTTTTCAATGCTAATTTTTATTGCTACAGTTATATTGGTCTAAAGCCCCGTACACACGCATAGATTATTGGCTGGGATTTTTCAGCCAACGTCCGATCGCCCGATTTTAGGCTTGTTAGTATGATGCTTTCGACAACCAACTCCGACTTTTTCGGCCAAAAAAAATCTGGTGTGCAGGCTATAAAATTTTTGTTGGCCGTCAACACAACGGGTCGATTTTCCGTCACTCAGTACAGATTTCGGCAGACAAAAATCTGATGGGCAAGACTGGAGAAGAAAAAACACATGGAAAGTAAACCAGCACATGACATCACTTCTGAAGTAGATTTTTGTTGACCGAGAAAATTTGTGTGCAGTCTAGGCACATTCCAACCAACAAAACACAACTCTGGACAAAAGTCGGCCGATCGGTCGGCCGATAATCGTTGCGTGTGTACGAGGCTTTAGATAGATGACGGTCACAACAGTTCGAAACTCTGCCTTCCACCAGGTCCAAGTTCTTTGTTCACATTTATTTTGCAAAATTGTTTTTGCAAAGGGTGGGATATATGTAACAGTTTTAACAGCTTCACAATTTATACATAATCCCAATTTTGGATACACAAAATACAGGTAATAAATTAGTGTTTTGCTTGTTCCCATTGACTGAGTTTTCAGTTATCAATATATTTAAAATGAAGCAGTACTATGACTTGGAGCTTATGCATGGATGCTTCTCCTCACTCCTGAAAGAGCCAGAATTAAAATAATTCTATTGATTTGTCCTATATAGACACATGGTCACTTTTGGCATTATCTTTCTTTCTTTGGCAACAATTCACACCTTTGATTTACAAGAAGCCAGCAAGAACTGCAACAGATAATCTCTAAAATCCTTTTACAAAATGTAATTTCAGGAAAGGTAACAATCATTTCTGTGACCAAAAAAAAAAACATGTTTATGGGGTCCCGTGCCTCTAACTTTCATAGACATGTGGAATCATTTAAAAATGTAGAAGCCATGCCTTCACTTCAGCTTGGCACACGGAACAATGTTCCTATAAAATAGTTTAAAACAGGATAGGCACAAACAACAAATTATTATGGGGATCTGGTTTAACAGAGCTGATTCTCTTCATGTCACCACCTTCCCTATTTTAGAAGCTTAAAAAAAAAAAAAAATGTTAACATGTTATAGTTATGGCTTCTCTGTCAGTAGAAGCCAAAAGGGTAGACTTTGTGCTCAAATGACAAATACCAAAAAATCTCATAATTTCAGCTGTGCTTTAAGCCAAAACACACAATCCTTTTAAGACCATGTCATCATGGCAAATTGGTGCAAATTTTGGAAAAACATATTTTAGGACAAGCAGATGTTTGTATAGTTACAAGCTCAGACTGAATCCCTACATTTATGAAAACCCCTATACATAGTGACCAGACAGCAGAGTTATGAGCTGGCTAGTGAAAGATTTAAGAGCCCAAAATGAATACAAAATATGATGGCTTTTTCCACCTGTAAAAGTGTCACACTGATGGCTAGCAGATACATCCAGTGTCTGATATAACCAACTGTATGTTAATTTGAGTAAAGATGGATGACACTTCATATAGAAATGGCTTAGTAAGCATGATCTTGTCATTAGGTGTGGAAAGCAGTTCTGACCCTTTGATAAATGGATGTCGGCTAGTAAGGAGGAATCTGTTACAAGGTTTCTGAATAACACAGACTTCCTTTAGCTCATGCTATAGACAAAGTATATACATTACATTGACAGCTTGTAAATTAAAGTAAACATCATGGGTTAGTATTGCTGACTTTTTATTTTTAAAATAGTAGTTGCCTAGCTGTCATGGTGATCCATAGACTTCAATAATTCAGTCTGTGACCCAGAACAGGTATGCAGATAACTAGCACTGACTTTGCTCTGACTTCACTTTTTCATGTTTCTCCTTGGTCAATGATTTAAAAAAAGTATTGAGGCCTAATACTGCCAACATTTTAAGAAATGCACTATATTACCAAAAGTATTGGGGTGCCTGCCTTTACATGAACTTGAACGTTAATGGCATCCCAGTCTTAGTCCGTAGGGTTCAATACTGAGTTGGCCCACCCTTTGCAGCTATAACAGCTTCAACTCTTCTAGGAAGGCTGTCCACAAGGTTTTGGAGTGTGTCTATGGGAATGTTTGACCATTCTTTCAGAAGTGCATTTTTGAGGTCAGACATTGATTTGGATGAGAAGGCCTGGCTCGCAGACTCCGCTCTAATTCATCCCAAATGTGTTCTATCTGTTTGAGGTCAGGACTCTTTGCAGGTCAGTCAAGTTACTCCACCTCAAACTCACTCATCTATGTCTTTATGGACCTTGCTCTGTGCACTTGTCCAAATCATTTGGTGGAGGGGGGATTATAGTGTGGGGTTGTTTTTCAAGGGTTGGGCTTCCAGTGAAGGAAACTCTTAAGGCGTCAGCATACCAAGACATTTTTGATAATTTCACACTCCCTACTTTGTGTAGTTGGCCCCTACCTGTTCCAACATGACTGCGCACCAGTGCACAAAGAAATGTCCATAAAGACATGGGTGAGCGAGTTTGGGGTGGAGGAACTTGACTGGCCTGCACCTCAACCTGACAGAACACCTTTGGGATGAATTAGAGAGGAGACTGCGAGCCAGATCTTCTCATGTAACATCAGCGCTTGACCTCACAAATGCGCTTCTGGATAGAATAAGGTTAATAAATCTGTGTTCTCTTTGTTCCCGCTAAAGTGAAGGTAATGTTTACAGTGAACCTGTGCTGTGACTTGGAGCTGAGGCAGGGCTGCTTTTACTCACTCCTGAGAGAACCAGAATTAAAATAATTCTATTGTTTTGTCCTACATAGGCACACAGTCACTTTTTGGTATTATCTTTATTTCTCTAGTGCCAAAGATAGTGCTGCTTTTATGAATGGAAAAAACTGTGCACAGCGTGTAGGGTCTTTATTGGAAAATGGTTAATGTATCAAAAAAATTATACTTATATGTATTCATTTATAAACATTTATGCTGGGTAAAATCTGATTTTGAAAATATGTGCATGGGTATAGTTCCACTTTGAATTAGTAAAGTTTAGGTCTGCTTTAAACTAACCAGAGCCAATTAATTGTAGGAATTGAGGTTGGATTCACTTGTTTACAGACCTATGAATGTACGGTGCCACAGGTGTATTAACATCCATTAGAAAAAAATATATATATATATTTTATTTATATATATATATATATATATGTGTGTGTGTGTGTGCATGTATGTATTCAGATATATATTTTATAAATAAATATCTCACACAAACCAGAAAGATGAATATTGATTTTGTGTTTGCAAAACTGACTACCATATTTAAGCATTATGCCTAAAGGATATATGCAATCAAACCTGATTTCCTTAATTCGGGTTCATCACAAAGGTTTTTTTATTTATTTTCTTTAACAGTGAACACTCTAAATACATTTTTGGTTTATAATTAAAACAAACTGTCTAGTGCCCCCCACTCCTTTGTCCCTTTAGCAGTAAAACTCACCAAAGGCCAACCACACTAACATTTCCTCTTGCTACTCTGGCTGACCGTAATACTGTGCCTAGGCTAGTGAGTTACATAGACTTCTATCAGCTGCCTGTACATTATGTGAGCTAATATATACAGTAGGTAGCCTATAAAAATCTACGTAGCTTATGCTCAAGACTCCTCCAGCTCAGGAAAATGAGAGCTATGCTTTCCAGGGATCCTGGAAAGACCATCCAGACATCTTCATTGCATGTACTGGGGAGGGAATTCCTGACTTTCTTTTCCTTCAGTGTAATTTATATGTAGTGTTGAGCGAACACGGACTGTATTATTCGTGTTCGTACCGAATAATTGGATTTTTTTTACCCGAACACGGACACGGACACTTTACTGTATGTTCGGGTAAAAATCCGTGTTCGGTCGTTTTATTTCCGGGTTTTGCATGCTTTGGCGCTCTTTTCATGGCGGGCTTTCAACAGCCAATCAACAATCGTTTAACTGGTGTGCCTTAAGCCATCCCAGCCATGCCTGCAAATGTCTTAGTAGCTGTGATTGGCCGTCTGAAGCATGTGACCAAGTCTTTATAAGTTCGAGGCAGCCGCCGCAGCAGCGTCATTCTGCTGCTTAGCTAAGGGACAGAGCACACATCAATGTGCTGGCTGCTGATTAGGGAAAGATAGGCAGGAAAAAACCATTTGTGTCCGGATAGAATTGAGGGACAGGTCGGAGTGTTTAGGCAGGGCGAGTTGTAGGCATTTTAGGGATAGAGTCTGCTGAATTATAGGGTCAGTGTCTTCTACAAACTACAATCGATATTGCTGTGTGGGGGGTGGGGTGAATCTGCACTCAATCCTGATCTACGATCTCTTCTCAATCCTGTTAGGGACAGAGTCTGCTGAATTTTAGGGAAACTGTGTTCTACAAACTACAATCGATATTGCTGTGTGGTGTGGGATTGGAGATAGGCAGGTGTCAGTGATCCACATCCATTTTTCTGTGTGTGAGCTGCAGTGAACACAATCTTTTTGGGCTGCAGTGAACACAATCTTTTTGGGCTGCAGTGAACACAATCTTTTTGGGCTGCAGTGAACACAATCTTTTTGGGCTGCAGTGAACACAATCTTTTTGGGGTGCAGTGAACAAAATCTTTTTGGGGTGCAGTGAACACAATCCTTTTTGGTGTGCAGTGAACACAATCTTTGTGGGGTGCAGTGAACAAAATCCTTTGTGGGGTGCAGTGAACACAATCTTTTTGGGGTGCAGTGAACAAAATCCTTTTTGGGGTGCAGTGAACAACATCCTTTTTGGGGTGCAGTGAACACAATCTTTTTGGGGTGCAGTGAACAAAATCCTTTGTGGGGTGCAGTGAACACAATCTTTTTGGGGTGCAGTGAACACAATCTTTTTGGGGTGGAGTGAACAACATCCTTTTTGGGGTGCAGTGAACAAAATCCTTTTTGGGGTGCAGTGAACAAAATCATTTTTGGGGTGCAGTGAACACAATCTTTGTGGGGTGCAGTGAACACAATCTTTTTGGGGTGGAGTGAACAACATCCTTTTTGGGGTGCAGTGAACAACATCCTTTTTGGGGTGCAGTGAACACAATCTTTTTGGGGTGCAGTGAACACAATCTTTGTGGGGTACAGTGAACAGAATCTTTGTGGGGTGCAGTGAACACAATCTTTGGGGGGTACAGTGAACACAATCTTTTTGGGGTGCAGTGAACACAATCTTTGTGGGGTGCAGTGAACACAATCTTTTTGGGGTGGAGTGAACAAAATCATTTTTGGGGTGCAGTGAACAACATCCTTTTTGGGGTGCAGTGATCAAAATCCTTTTTGGGGTGCAGTGAACACAATCTTTTTGGGGTGCAGTGAACAAAATCCTTTGTGGGGTGCAGTGAACAGAATCTTTGTGGGGTGCAGTGAACACAATCTTTGGGGGGGTACAGTGAACACAATCTTTTTGGGGTGCAGTGAACACAATCTTTGTGGGGTACAGTGAACAGAATCTTTGTGGGGTGCAGTGAACACAATCTTTGGGGGGTACAGTGAACACAATCTTTTTGGGGTGCAGTGAACACAATCTTTGGGGGGTGCAGTGAACACAATCTTTTTGGGGTGGAGTGAACAAAATCATTTTTGGGGTGCAGTGAACAACATCCTTTTTGGGGTGCAGTGATCAAAATCCTTTTTGGGGTGCAGTGAACACAATCTTTTTGGGGTGCAGTGAACAAAATCCTTTGTGGGGTGCAGTGAACAGAATCTTTGTGGGGTGCAGTGAACACAATCTTTGGGGGGGTACAGTGAACACAATCTTTTTGGGGTGCAGTGAACACAATCTTTGTGGGGTACAGTGAACAGAATCTTTGTGGGGTGCAGTGAACACAATCTTTGGGGGGTACAGTGAACACAATCTTTTTGGGGTGCAGTGAACACAATCTTTGGGGGGTACAGTGAACACAATCTTTTTGGGGTGCAGTGAACACAATCTTTGTGGGGTGCAGTGAACACAATCTTTGGGGGGGTACAGTGAACACAATCTTTTTGGGGTGCAGTGAACAACATCCTTTTAGGGTGCAGTGAACACAATCTTTGTGGGGTGCAGTGAACAACATCCTTTTAGGGTGCAGTGAACACAATCTTTGTGGGGTACAGTGAACAGAATCTTTGTGGGGTGCAGTGAACACAATCTTTGGGGGGTACAGTGAACACAATCTTTGTGAGGTGCAGTGAACACAATCTTTGTGGGGTGCAGTGAACACAATCATTGTGGGGTGCAGTGAACTCAATCTTTGTGGGGTACAGTGAACACAATCTCATACTTCTGAAGATTTGAGGGTGCTGCCTGTTCCATACTCCCCCTACTCCTCATCTAGCCTTTTAGGGGTACAAACAATAGTAATTGGGGCCTAGTGTGGTTGTGTACGTGTGATATACATACACTTTTTTTGGATCATATTTTCTATTCCGCTATTTAATCAAAAACCTTTGGGGATCAGTTAAATTGGGGGATAGTCTGTGTTGGTACGTGTGAGAGAGATCCACCTTTCCAAGTTGTTGGGGTTCATCTCATACTTCTGAAGGTTTGAGGGTGCTGCCTGTTCCATACTCCCCCTACTCCTCATCTAGCCTTTTAGGGGTACAAACAATAGTAATTGGGGCCCAGTGTGGTTGTGTACGTGTGATATACATACACTTTTTTTGGATCATATTTTCTATTCCGCTATTTAATCAAAAACCTTTGGGGATCAGTTAAATTGGGGGATAGTCTGTGTTGGTACGTGTGAGAGAGATCCACCTTTCCAAGTTGTTGGGGTTCATCTCATACTTCTGAAGGTTTGAGGGTGCTGCCTGTTCCATACTCCCCCTACTCCTAGCCTTTTAGGGGTACAAACAATAGTAATTGGGGCCTAGTGTGGTTGTGTACGTGTGATATACATACACTTTTTTTGGATCATATTTTCTATTCCGCTATTTAATCAAAAACCTTTGGGGATCAGTTAAATTGGGGGATAGTCTGTGTTGGTACGTGTGAGAGAGATCCACCTTTCCAAGTTGTTGGGGTTCATCTCATACTTCTGAAGGTTTGAGGGTGCTGCCTGTTCCATACCCCCCCTACTCCTCATCTAGCCTTTTAGGGGTACAAACAATAGTAATTGGGGCCTAGTGTGGTTGTGTACGTGTGATATACATACACTTTTTTTGGATCATATTTTCTATTCCGCTATTTAATCAAAAACCTTTGGGGATCAGTTAAATTGGGCGATAGTCTGTGTTGGTACGTGTGAGAGAGATCCACCTTTCCAAGTTGTTGGGGTTCATCTCATACTTCTGAAGGTTTGAGGGTGCTGCCTGTTCCATACCCCCCCTACTCCTCATCTAGCCTTTTAGGGGTACAAACAATAGTAATTGGGGCCTAGTGTGGTTGTGTACGTGTGATATACATACACTTTTTTTGGATCATATTTTCTATTCCGCTATTTAATCAAAAACCTTTGGGGATCAGTTAAATTGGGGGATAGTCTGTGTTGGTACGTGTGAGAGAGATCCACCTTTCCAAGTTGTTGGGGTTCATCTCATACTTCTGAAGGTTTGAGGGTGCTGCCTGTTCCATACTCCCCCTACTCCTCATCTAGCCTTTTAGGGGTACAAACAATAGTAATTGGGGCCCAGTGTGGTTGTGTACGTGTGATATACATACACTTTTTTTGGATCATATTTTCTATTCCGCTATTTAATCAAAAACCTTTGGGGATCAGTTAAATTGGGGGATAGTCTGTGTTGGTACGTGTGAGAGAGATCCACCTTTCCAAGTTGTTGGGGTTCATCTCATACTTCTGAAGGTTTGAGGGTGCTGCCTGTTCCATACCCCCCCCCCTACTCCTCATCTAGCCTTTTAGGGGTACAAACAATAGTAATTGGGGCCTAGTGTGGTTGTGTACGTGTGATATACATACACTTTTTTTGGATCATATTTTCTATTCCGCTATTTAATCAAAAACCTTTGGGGATCAGTTAAATTGGGGGATAGTCTGTGTTGGTACGTGTGAGAGAGATCCACCTTTCCAAGTTGTTGGGGTTCATCTCATACTTCTGAAGGTTTGAGGGTGCTGCCTGTTCCATACCCCCCCTACTCCTCATCTAGCCTTTTAGGGGTACAAACAATAGTAATTGGGGCCTAGTGTGGTTGTGTACGTGTGATATACATACACTTTTTTTGGATCATATTTTCTATTCCGCTATTTAATCAAAAACCTTTGGGGATCAGTTAAATTGGGGGATAGTCTGTGTTGGTACGTGTGAGAGAGATCCACCTTTCCAAGTTTTTGGGGTTCATCTCATACTTCTGAAGATTTGAGGGTGCTGCCTGTTCCATACCCCCCCTACTCCTCATCTAGCCTTTTAGGGGTACAAACAATAGTAATTGGGGCCTAGTGTGGTTGTGTACGTGTGATATACATACACTTTTTTTGGATCATATTTTCTATTCCGCTATTTAATCAAAAACCTTTGGGGATCAGTTAAATTGGGGGATAGTCTGTGTTGGTACGTGTGAGAGAGATCCACCTTTCCAAGTTGTTGGGGTTCATCTCATACTTCTGAAGGTTTGAGGGTGCTGCCTGTTCCATACTCCCCCTACTCCTAGCCTTTTAGGGGTACAAACAATAGTAATTGGGGCCTAGTGTGGTTGTGTACGTGTGATATACATACACTTTTTTTGGATCATATTTTCTATTCCGCTATTTAATCAAAAACCTTTGGGGATCAGTTAAATTGGGGGATAGTCTGTGTTGGTACGTGTGAGAGAGATCCACCTTTCCAAGTTGTTGGGGTTCATCTCATACTTCTGAAGGTTTGAGGGTGCTGCCTGTTCCATACCCCCCCTACTCCTCATCTAGCCTTTTAGGGGTACAAACAATAGTAATTGGGGCCTAGTGTGGTTGTGTACGTGTGATATACATACACTTTTTTTGGATCATATTTTCTATTCCGCTATTTAATCAAAAACCTTTGGGGATCAGTTAAATTGGGGGATAGTCTGTGTTGGTACGTGTGAGAGAGATCCACCTTTCCAAGTTGTTGGGGTTCATCTCATACTTCTGAAGGTTTGAGGGTGCTGCCTGTTCCATACTCCCCCTACTCCTCATCTAGCCTTTTAGGGGTACAAACAATAGTAATTGGGGCCCAGTGTGGTTGTGTACGTGTGATATACATACACTTTTTTTGGATCATATTTTCTATTCCGCTATTTAATCAAAAACCTTTGGGGATCAGTTGAATTGGGGGATAGTCTGTGTTGGTACGTGTGAGAGAGATCCACCTTTCCAAGTTGTTGGGGTTCATCTCATACTTCTGAAGGTTTGAGGGTGCTGCCTGTTCCATACTCCCCCTACTCCTAGCCTTTTAGGGGTACAAACAATAGTAATTGGGGCCTAGTGTGGTTGTGTACGTGTGATATACATACACTTTTTTTGGATCATATTTTCTATTCCGCTATTTAATCAAAAACCTTTGGGGATCAGTTAAATTGGGGGATAGTCTGTGTTGGTACGTGTGAGAGAGATCCACCTTTCCAAGTTGTTGGGGTTCATCTCATACTTCTGAAGGTTTGAGGGTGCTGCCTGTTCCATACTCCCCCTACTCCTAGCCTTTTAGGGGTACAAACAATAGTAATTGGGGCCTAGTGTGGTTGTGTACGTGTGATATACATACACTTTTTTTGGATCATATTTTCTATTCCGCTATTTAATCAAAAACCTTTGGGGATCAGTTAAATTGGGGGATAGTCTGTGTTGGTACGTGTGAGAGAGATCCACCTTTCCAAGTTGTTGGGGTTCATCTCATACTTCTGAAGGTTTGAGGGTGCTGCCTGTTCCATACCCCCCCTACTCCTCATCTAGCCTTTTAGGGGTACAAACAATAGTAATTGGGGCCTAGTGTGGTTGTGTACGTGTGATATACATACACTTTTTTTGGATCATATTTTCTATTCCGCTATTTAATCAAAAACCTTTGGGGATCAGTTAAATTGGGGGATAGTCTGTGTTGGTACGTGTGAGAGAGATCCACCTTTCCAAGTTGTTGGGGTTCATCTCATACTTCTGAAGGTTTGAGGGTGCTGCCTGTTCCATACTCCCCCTACTCCTCATCTAGCCTTTTAGGGGTACAAACAATAGTAATTGGGGCCCAGTGTGGTTGTGTACGTGTGATATACATACACTTTTTTTGGATCATATTTTCTATTCCGCTATTTAATCAAAAACCTTTGGGGATCAGTTAAATTGGGGGATAGTCTGTGTTGGTACGTGTGAGAGAGATCCACCTTTCCAAGTTGTTGGGGTTCATCTCATACTTCTGAAGGTTTGAGGGTGCTGCCTGTTCCATACCCCCCCTACTCCTCATCTAGCCTTTTAGGGGTACAAACAATAGTAATTGGGGCCTAGTGTGGTTGTGTACATGTGATATACATACACTTTTTTTGGATCATATTTTCTATTCCGCTATTTAATCAAAAACCTTTGGGGATCAGTTAAATTGGGGGATAGTCTGTGTTGGTACGTGTGAGAGAGATCCACCTTTCCAAGTTGTTGGGGTTCATCTCATACTTCTGAAGGTTTGAGGGTGCTGCCTGTTCCATACCCCCCCTACTCCTCATCTAGCCTTTTAGGGGTACAAACAATAGTAATTGGGGCCTAGTGTGGTTGTGTACGTGTGATATACATACACTTTTTTTGGATCATATTTTCTATTCCGCTATTTAATCAAAAACCTTTGGGGATCAGTTAAATTGGGGGATAGTCTGTGTTGGTACGTGTGAGAGAGATCCACCTTTCCAAGTTTTTGGGGTTCATCTCATACTTCTGAAGATTTGAGGGTGCTGCCTGTTCCATACCCCCCCTACTCCTCATCTAGCCTTTTAGGGGTACAAACAATAGTAATTGGGGCCTAGTGTGGTTGTGTACGTGTGATATACATACACTTTTTTTGGATCATATTTTCTATTCCGCTATTTAATCAAAAACCTTTGGGGATCAGTTAAATTGGGGGATAGTCTGTGTTGGTACGTGTGAGAGAGATCCACCTTTCCAAGTTGTTGGGGTTCATCTCATACTTCTGAAGGTTTGAGGGTGCTGCCTGTTCCATACTCCCCCTACTCCTAGCCTTTTAGGGGTACAAACAATAGTAATTGGGGCCTAGTGTGGTTGTGTACGTGTGATATACATACACTTTTTTTGGATCATATTTTCTATTCCGCTATTTAATCAAAAACCTTTGGGGATCAGTTAAATTGGGGGATAGTCTGTGTTGGTACGTGTGAGAGAGATCCACCTTTCCAAGTTGTTGGGGTTCATCTCATACTTCTGAAGGTTTGAGGGTGCTGCCTGTTCCATACCCCCCCTACTCCTCATCTAGCCTTTTAGGGGTACAAACAATAGTAATTGGGGCCTAGTGTGGTTGTGTACGTGTGATATACATACACTTTTTTTGGATCATATTTTCTATTCCGCTATTTAATCAAAAACCTTTGGGGATCAGTTAAATTGGGGGATAGTCTGTGTTGGTACGTGTGAGAGAGATCCACCTTTCCAAGTTGTTGGGGTTCATCTCATACTTCTGAAGGTTTGAGGGTGCTGCCTGTTCCATACTCCCCCTACTCCTCATCTAGCCTTTTAGGGGTACAAACAATAGTAATTGGGGCCCAGTGTGGTTGTGTACGTGTGATATACATACACTTTTTTTGGATCATATTTTCTATTCCGCTATTTAATTTAACTGGGCCTCCATGCGAGACCTGTGTGCCTTGTTGCGCTGTTTTGAGTACTCCACCAACATGGCCAGTGGCAATGACGCCGTTCTCAGCTTAACTATCCCACTTCTATGCCTCCTTGAAAAAACAATTCGGGCGATGATGGAAGAGGATGTGGCACAGGATGAGGAGGAGGAGGAGGATGAAGAGGTAACATTTCCAAGGCTTTCAGGGCAGTCATTCGCAAGGGGCTCCGAGGGTGGGTTCCTGCACACGCAAACGCCAGGGACGCAATTGTCCAGCAGGGGCACAGTTCTGGAGGATGAGGAGGATGAGGAGGAGGAGGAGCTGGAGGAGGAGATGGAACCATGTTCACAGCAGGGTGGCACCCAGGCCAGCTCATGGCCATCACTGGTGCGTGGCTGGGGGGATACAGAGGACACGGACGATACACCTCCCACAGAGGACAGCCTTTCGTTGCCTCTGGGCAGCCTGGCACACATGAGCGATTACATGCTGCAGTGTCTCCACAACGACCGCCGAGTTGCCCACATTCTAACTTGTGCTGATTACTGGGTGGCCACGCTGCTGGATCCCCGTTACAAGGACAACGTACCGTCCTTAATTCACTCACTGGAGCGCGATCGCAAGATGCGCGAGTACAAGCGCACGCTGGTAGACGCCATGCTGCTGGCATTCCCATCTGACAGCGGGGCCACAGTGGAAGCACAAGGCAGAGGAGGAGGAGGAGGAGGTCGCCAACGCAACCAGGGCACCGCCAGCACCTCAGAAGGCAGGGTTAGCATGGCCGAAATGTGGAAAAGCTTTGTCAGCACGCCACAACAAACAGCAGCACCAGCAGCTCAGATGGAACGTCTTAGCAGGAGGCAGCATTTTACCAACATGGTGGAGCAGTATGTGTGCACACGCCTACATGTAGTGAATGACGGGTCTGCCCCCTTCAACTTCTGGGTCTCCAAATTGGGCACATGGCCTGAGCTTGCCCTTTACGCCTTGGAGGTGCTGGCGTGCCCTGCAGCCAGTGTATTATCTGAACGGGTATTTAGCACGGCTGGGGGCGTTATAACAGACAAGCGCAGCCGCCTGTCCAGAGACAATGTGGACAAGCTCACGTTCATTAAAATGAACCAGGCATGGATCCCACGGGACTTTTCCGTACCTTATGCAGAATAGCAATGGATACCGACCTTACCCACCCATTGTTCCATTTTTGCTCTTTCTCACTCTTTTGGGGTGTACCCTCATTTAAAATTTTTGAAAAGAAGCAGTGTTGGCTACCTCGTCCTCCTCCTCAGGGCCAGATTAATGTAGGGGCTATTGGAGCTGCAGCTCCAGGCCCCTACCTTTTATATAGGCCCCGGGTTGGCCATATTCACTGTTACCGCTCTTCTGTCACTTGTAAACACAGAAGTCTGGCTTCTATGCTCGCTTCCCCAGGCAGCACCCTCAGAACCTCCCCACACAGCGTGAAGGCCGGACAAGGAGGGACAGTTGGCGATGCATGGATGTGTTTATGGGCTTCAGAGACAGCATCCCATGTTGAATTAGGCATGCATGGCTGCACCCTTCCTCCTCTGGGTGCATGGCAAGGCACGGCCCTTAAGGCCCTTCAAAATCCTCAGCACCAAGCCCATGATGCTGTTAATCCGGCCCTGGTCCTCCTCCACCGCCGCTTCCACCTACACCGCCCATAGGTGTGCGCAGCCTATTGCATTAAGGTGTGCACCCCAAAGTTGAAATACACATGCATGTGTTTGCCAGCAGGGAGAGTAATGTATCGGGGCCATGTACCTGTAGGCAAGGAGAAATAGAGCAGAGCAGGTCCCAGGGAGATCTTTCCCATCTCCTCACTGGCAATGCTATGTGCCCTAGGTGATTAGGGTGTGCCCAGGCACACCCAGCACACCCTGTGCGCATGCCTATGTCACCGCCACATCCACCACCACCTCAACCTCCCTCCTACTCCATATGGGCCTCGTCCTTCAGAGATGAAGAAGAACATTGTTTTATTTTTCTGTTTTTTTTTGTTGTTTTAAGTTATTTCCCTATCCACATTTGTTTGCAGAGCACTTGCCATGCTCTTAATTACGTTTTGCTGCCATTTGCAGCACTCTAGCCCTTTCCTTTGGTGTTTTAGAGCCATTTTAGTGCCTTAAAGTTCGGGTCCCCATTGACTTCAATGGGGTTCGGTGTCCGGGAAAAGTTCGGTAAAAGTCCGGGACACGGACCCGGACTTTTTTTTAAAGTTCGGCCGAACCCGTCGAACACGGACATCTAGGTGTCCGCTCAACCCTATTTATATGTTAAAGCTGAACACCCGGCAGATGTAAAAGACACAAAATAATGCAGCTCTGTAATGAATACATTACAATGTGAGCAGTAGTGATGGGCTGAGCACATCCTGTTCGGTTCGCACCAGAACATCTCGAACAGGGAAAAAGTTCTAGCGAACATGCAAACTCTATTAAAGTCTGTTGCAGCAATACTATATTTCTAAAGGAAAAATGTAATTTAAACTTGCTCGCGGCTGTAATGTATTGTTGGCTCCCGGCACTATAGATAAAAAAAAAAAGCGGTGTGGGGTTCCCCCCCCCCCCAGTCCATACCAGAACCCTCGGAAAGGGGCGAGGATACCCGGTTACATCAAGTGACATCAGAAGGGGACGGTGCCACCGGGTGATGTAACTGGGTTTCCCCGCCCCTTGCCTATAAAAGAGCTGTCATAGCTCAAGCGGGTCATTAGCAGGGAGGCAGCTGAAGAGGCGGGAGCATTTTTTTTCTTCTTTTTTTTCTGGTACAGCGAACAATGTGATTGACGATGGATTTACACCGGCGGACACTATTTTTTTATTTTTTAATAAAGAACTTATCAAAAACTGTCTTGTGTTTATTTTTTTGTACACTTTTTTGGTGAATGGGTAGGGGTACGATGTACCCGATATCCATTCACACAGGGAGGGCGGGATCTGAATCCCCCACCCGCAGACCCTCACAACCACAGCAGGGTTGTCGGAAGAGGCCCTTGTTTTCATCAACATGGGGGCAAGGTGCTTTGGGAGGTATCCAAAGCACCCTCCCCAAGTTGAGGGCAAGCGGCCTGGTATGGTTCAGGAGGGGGGTGCTCGCTCGCCCCCCCCCATCCTGGCCAGCCAGGCTGCTTGCCCTCAAGGTTATTGGCAGTGCTTTCCTCATGTGCTGTCACAGCGTGAGGAGAGGAAAGCTGATAACTAGCAATTGACACAGGGGACATTTGCACTAATAATCAAGGCACTGATCATCAGTGCCTTGATTATCAGCGCAACCCTATCAGTGACAATCAGTGCCCATCAGTACGGCCCAAATAGTGAAGCCTATCAGTACAGCCTTATCAGCGCATATCAATGAAGGAGAAAAATTACTTATTTATAAAATGTCACAACAGAAACTAAGAAAAACTTTTTTTTTCAAAAGTTTCGGTCTTTTTTAGTTTGTTTAGCAAAAAATGTAAAACTCATTGGTGATTAAATAAAATAAAAGAAAGCTCTATTCTGTCTAAAAAAAATGATAAAAATGTTGTTTGGGTACAATGTTGCATGACTGCGCAATTGTCATTCATCTTGGATTTGCAATATTGTGAATAGAGTCATAGCATGTGATTCGCGCCACATTGCTTTGCAGATCACATGCGTTGTCTGTGCGATGCAAATTCAGCCATACAGTTTGTATGGCTGAAATTGCATCCCATTCGCACAAAAATGCTGCAGGAACTTTTATTTCCCCACATTAGAATCGGATCGCATGTGTCTTCACAACCATGCAATCTGATTCCTTTTCAAATTCACAGTTCACACTACAATCTGCAAACCGATCTGGGCCTGGGGCATCATTAACTTTGTATTGACACCCCCAGCGGTTCACAGAGGGCAGTGTGAACTGCCTATGGGGGAGATGCGATGCGGGATGCACTAGAATCACGCTGGTTCCCGCATCGCAGTAGTGTGAACTGAGGCTCAAAGTGCAAAAGCGCTGAAACCTGAAAATTGGCCTGGTCAGGAAAGGGGTGAAAGCGCCCAGTAGGCAAGTGGTTAATAGACTATTTTTTTTTTTTTTAATCTTAAAGCGGAGTTACGCCTCCCCCTCCAAAAATTAAAAGTCAGGAGCTACACTTACTGTAGCTGCTGACTTTTAATATTAGGACACTTACCCGCCTGGAGTCCAGCGATGTCGGCACCGTAGCCGATGTTTCCATGCCCAGTAAGGGAACCCAGCAGTGAAGCCTTGTGGCTTCACGGGCGGGTCCCTACTGCGCAAAGCGCACTGCGCATTTCTACTGGCTCGGAGGCGGATGAGGGAGCAGGGGGCCAAGCTTCCAAGGGGCGGCGCCATATCCCGGAAGTGGGGAAGGATACCTGTCAAAAACAGGTACCCATTCCCCCCCCTAAAAGGTGCCAAATGTGGCACAGGAGAGGGGGAGGAAACAAAAGAGCAGAAGTTCCCCTTTTGGGCGGAACTCCGCTTTAATATTTTGGACTGAAATTATGCTTTGCACTTTCAAACAGATGCTGTACCTAGTAAATGTAGTGTAGCTGAATCAATTTATGTTAGACAGAAATCAATACTCATTTGTTTTAAAGCATTATAATTTTACATAATAGAACACATCATAAACAAAATTCTAAATGGATCATTCATCAAATTTTCATGATTTGTCCTCAACTGTTAAATTAATTAAACAGATTCACATGTTTGTTCTGCCAACTCACTCATTATGCCTTTTAGGTTATATTAGTATACAAGAGTCACAATACCCCTAGAAAGTAGATAACCTCTAAAATGACAAAGCGCTCAGTGACATAATAATTAGTAAAAGAAATACCGATTGCCCCACGCAGCATTCCAAGGCTCAAAGGAAAACCAGATCTTACATTTTATTACATGAATAATTGTGGCTGTGTAAGGTTTCCTTTTTCTCTTCCAAGCTTCTTATCTGTGTCATCTACATTTTCAATGGGGCTCAATAATGCAATTCTGCCCACAGCCAAGGAAACAATGCTTTATTATAACAGATTCGTTCAAAGAATCTTGGAACTACTCCGGCTAATGTACTCCTGTTCTGATTTGACTTCATGATTTTCAGTGCAGAAACAAAACAGTACGATGCTCAGAAGCATTCCTCCTAAATGTGAATAGTAGAGGTATAGCTGATGAATTGTTGATTCAGACATGAAGTTAAAAAAAAAAAAAAATGATGCCATTCTGTACAGTTCTAGAATTTCATTACAGAGAAATAAAATAGCCCCAGAAAACACATTTGCCAGTTCTGTCAAACTGACTTGCAGGCATATTACCTACACACTGCTCCTTACCCACACAAATATCTATTAGCTCTTAACAAGCACTAACCAGCACACCACTGAGACTCATTATTTCAATAACCGCTTCAGCTTTGCCTGCTGCCCATTCTCTCATTGCACTTTATATTTTACCTTCAATATAGTGCTACTATTTTTGTTGCATTGTTTACAAGTCATGCTACAAGGTGCATTCATTGCATGGTTCATAGACGAACCGTGACCTAGCTCAACTGCTAACAATGACAAATCTTATTAGGCCATCCATAGCAGCCTAGGTTTCACACCAATCAAAATTCTACTGGCATTATAGCTGAGAATAATTTTCAACCAAAATATAAATAACAGATCTACGTTTTCAAACTTCAGCAATTCTGATATATAGCTTCCAAACTTTAAATTGTACACCACGGTTCCAGTTGTAACAACTGTGTCTTGTCTTTAACCACTTCAGCCCAGGAAGGTTTTGCCCCCTTAATGACCAGGCCATTTTTGCGATTTACTGAGTTATTTTAACTGACAATTGCCTGGTCGTGCAAGGCTGTATCCTAATAAAATTGATGTCTTTTTTACCCACAAATAGAGCTTTCTTTTGTTGGTATTTGATCACCTGTGCGATTTTTATTTATTGCACTATACACAGAAATAGAGCAACAATTCTGAAAAAAAACAATATTTTTCACTTTCTGCTATATAAAATCCCCCCCCCCCCCCCAAAAAAAAAAAAATCAAATTTTTTCATCTTTTTAGGCCGATGTGCATTCTGCTACATATTTTTGGTAAAAAAAAAAAAAAAATCACAATAAGCGCACTTTGATTGGTTTGCACAAAAGGTATTGCATCTACAAACTAGCGCAATGATTTATGTAAATTTTACTTATTTATTTTTTTACTAGTAATGGCTGTGATCTGCAATTTTTAGTGGGGCTGCGACATTGCAGCGGACAGATCAGACCCCTAACTGACATTTTTGACACTTTTGGAGGTACCACTGACATTACTTCAGTAATCAGTGCTAAAAATATGCACTGTTACTGTAATAATGACACTGGCAGGGAAGGGGAATTTCTAACTGTATGGAGGAGGGACTTGTGGAATCAACATAGAGGCCTGTGATCCTAAATAGGAGGATCACAGGCTCTCTGTGTTCATTCCAGAGAGAACAACGTTCTGCTGTGTTTACAACAGCAGACCGTCATTCTCTCTCCACGGAGAGCGATCACAGGTGCCTGACAGCAATCACGGTTGCCAGCCCTGTGGATTGGCTTCCCCACTGCCTAATGGGGGGGGCGCACGCCCCTAGGAGCGCTCCCACATACTGCTGTACAGGTACAGTGGTTCGCTCAGCCGAGCCAGCCTGCCACAGTATATCTGTGGTGGGCGATCAGCCAGTGGTTAAATAGACCCCATCAGAAGACCATTTATTTCAGCAAAAATCTTCCCATATAATTATACTTGCATTTATTATAGGCATGTAATTTACATGTAAAACCATTCCTTGTGTAGATATCCAAATAACCTAAGTCCACTGCTGGGAACTGGCCATCTTGGATGTGATGTGAGCAGCTCCAGCAGACCCAGAGCTGATACTCAAATGAGGCTCTATAGCAGGGGTCTTCAAACTATGGCCCTCCAATTGTTCATTAACTACAATTCCCACCATGCCTAGTTATGTCTGTGAATGTCAGAGTTTTACAATGCCTCATGGGATGTGTAGTTCCGCAACAGCTGGAGGGCCATAGTTTGAGGATCCCTGCTCTAAAATATTCTCATTCATTCCTCCACCAGCAGCTACGAAAGGCCCCAATCGCAAAAAGCCTGCACCCAGGGCTGATCATTTGTAGGTAATAGCTCCATTAACGATTACACGCGACAGGCCACATGTAGCGATCAACCTTCAAATGCTTTCAATGGGGCTGCCACTCGCAGCTAATCTCTGGGTACCCTTGTTAGGTCTTACACATGTACCTGCTAATGGCCTCATTTGCAAGTGTGAATGGGACATAAAAGCTATGTAAGGAAGTAAGAGGTGGAGGAGCTGGACCAGCTAAACAGTATTTGGACACTCCCAAAAAACAATAAAGCTATGATATGCAAGTAAGGAGGGGTCAGGGCAAGGAAATTGACTTTTCTTGGTTTAGCAAGTTTAAAAAGGCACATTGCAAGTGAATAAAACAACATTTATAGAGAGGGAAAAAAAAAACACTAAAAGTAAGCACTTAAAATACTTTATTTTTCTGTACCTCTACCTACATTTTTTTAGGTTGGTGACAGGGACTCTTTAAGCTTCTAAATTAGAAATTGATAAAAATCTACATTCTATGTATCTGTTTATTATGTAGTCATAACAAGAATATAATACGTCCTACACTAAATGTATATTTCTTTGCATTTATGAAAGCAGTGTATTGGGTTGTTCATAGACAGATTATATCTCTCCTAGAAAGATTTGCTGAAAGATGTCTATCCATTAATCAATTTCCTGCACTGCTTGAGCCATCAGTGCCCTTCTCCCTCTATCAGCTGATAAATAGGTGGGGTGAACCTAAGGTGAACGGTTCAATTTCAGTTCTCCACGGGAAACAGTATGACTGACAGTTGATCGCTTAGAGATTTTTCATTGTGGAAAAAAAAAAAAGAAAATATATGCTATGACAAGTGTCTCTATAAGACATCACTAGTTATTTTAACCAGCTCTGGACTGGAAGGATTTGCCCCCTTAATGACCAGGTCATTTTTTGTGATTCAGCACTGTGTTATTTTAACGGACAATTGCGCGGTTGTGCGAGACTGTACCGAAATAAAATTGATGTCCTTTTTTCCCCACAAATAGAGCTTACTTTTGGTGGTATTTGATAACCTGTGTGATTTTTATTATATTACATATCTAGTGGAGGTGGGGGCGTGCTGCTGGTGGTGTGCGCCCCCCCAGAATCACTCCTGTGAACTGACGTACCCATACGTCGATTCACGCAGCCGAGCCAGCCGCAATATATATGCGGCGGGTGGTCTGCAAGTGGTTAACTGATTAGACATAGAAACCATGTCTTAGCAAACACTTTCTTGGTCTGCAAGTGGTTAACTGATTAGACATAGAAACCATGTATTAGCAAACACTTTCTTACCTTTCTGAAACATGATCTGTGCTTAGGCCACGCACAGAACGCAACAGGATTAATTTAACCACTTGCTGACCACCCTATAGCAGTTTTACTGCTACAGGGCAGCAGCTGTGTACCGGATCACGTATTTATGTGATTCCGCACATTTGCCTACAGGGAGGCGCATGCAAGCCGCCAGCGCGCCACTTCTGCTGTTCTGTTGTCATAATTCACAGCAGAAGATGATCTGCGGGTGCTGGGCACTCGCTGTCCGCTGACACTTGCTGATCATTGGGCAAAGACTCAGAACAGAGTTTCATTCTGACAGGGGGGAAGGGATGGGTTCTGTATTCCTGCAAAGCAGGGAATCAAATCTATCTCTTCCCTTTGTAAAAACAGCACACATAGTAAACACAAACACTGGCTAGGCCCACTGTTAACCCTTTGATCATTCTAGATGTTTAACCCCTTCCCAGCCAGTGTCATTAGTACAGTGACAGAGAATTTTTTAAGCACTGATCACTGTATTAGACCCTGTTCACACCTCTCAAAACACCCAACAAGCAAAATTCCATTGATTTCAATGGCCCCTGTTCACATTTGAGCGTTTTGTCGTCTGAAGCAAGACGCCTGAAACTCAAAAAAGTACGTGAGCTTCTTTTTTGGCAGATTACAAGCGTTTTTGTTAGATGTCAATGCCTGCCTCCAAGGCCCTGCAAAAAACGCCTGGAAAAAGCCAGAAAAAAAAAACAAGAAAAAATACGCTCAGGTGTGAATGGAGCCTTCGTGTCACTGTTTCCCAAAAAGTGTCAAAAGTGGCAGTTAATCTCTGCAATCCTGCTATAAGTTGCTGATCGCCTCCATTACTACTACAAAAAAATCCAGTATTTATACCATAGTTTATAGACGCTACACCTTTTTCGTAAACCAATTATTATATGCTTATTGGGATTTATTTTTACCAAAAATATGTAGCAGAATACAGTTTGGCCTAAATTTATGAAGAAATTAGATTTTTTTCAATTTTTTTTCAGGGATATGTTTTATAGCAGAAAGTAAAAAAAAAATACAGTTTTTTTTTTTTTCAAAATTGTACAAATTTTTTGTTTATAGAACAAAAAATAAAAACACAGTGGTGATAAAATACCACCAAAAGAAAGCTCTATTTGTGGGAAGAAAATTACATACATTTTATTTTGTATACAGCATTGCATAACTGCACAATTGTCAGTTAAAGTAATGCAGTGCCGTATCGCAAAAAGTGGCCTGGACATGAAGAGGGGTAAATCTTCTGGAGGTCAATTGGTTAATAGGGGCTCCATCTATAGCGCAAGTTCATCTTCATTTCACTACAAAGCTACATCATGCCTAAAGTGGCCTGACCAGGAGACATTCATGAGGCCCAGATGCAGCCTTCAGATAGAGTGATTAGGCAAAGCGGTGCACCTGCCTGTCATTTCACAAGGGTGGATATCAGGGATCCTCAAACTACAGCCCTTCAGCTGTTGAGGAACTACACATCCCATAAAGAATTGTAAAACTCTGACATTCACAGACATGACCAGGCATGATGGGAATTGTAAATAAAACGGAGGTGAGTGGCGCTGCCAATAGAAAAGGAAGGTACTCCTAGGGCTTATTGTATCCTAAGGTCAGATCAGCCTTATATGAGGTAGATAAATATATGCACCCTGAATTATAAAAAGCACATGGAAAACTTCATACATACAATAAATATATAAAATTTCAATACATAAATATGTGACTTCGGTGTGATGCAAATATATATTAAAGTGACTAAGTGATAAAATTAATAAATAGTGGGAAAATCACAAATCCAAATATAAAGTGCAAATGTACTTCAATATATTAAGAAAACCCACTAGAGAGTGGATGTGCAAACAAAAACCTTAGTGTCCTTAATATAGTGACAATAAATAATTAATTGCAAATTATGTTGATGGGCTCAAATCGCAGAGGAAAAACATGAAACATTAAATATATAAAAATATATGTGAAACGAACCCTTGGTTCACATACAAAGCTTCACAAATTGATGCACCTCCAAACACTCCCTAATACTATATCTTAACCTTTACCTCATTGCACAGGTTGTCTATTACTGAGTTCTATTGTCATTGTTATACTCAACTGTATGGCTGTTACTGATGACATTACGGTTGGTATGTCTAGAAGAAGGAGAAGAAAACTTTTTTTTTTTTTTGGATATATATTTTCATTTTTATTTAACAAAATTATTTATACGACATATGGATGTTTTATTATGCATTGTATTTTTTGTACTGAAAAACACTTTCAATAAACGTTTTTAGACAAAAATATATGTGAAACTTATAATGACAAGACTAGGTGAAGTCCAAATCACACAATTCTAAATTTCCGTGCAAAGTGGTGTGTGATAATAAATAATAGTCCCAAATCGCAAAGAAAGGTGCTTCAAGGCAATTAATAGCAGTGTGGCTTCACAGCCGTGGTAATCTGTGCGTCTCCATTGGATCCTTAAGTGTGGCCGGTATGGTGGGTCCAAGTGCTCCCCACTCTCCCAGGACCGCACTTACCAGATGTAGGTACCCCTACAGGGGTAATGGGCCTGTATAAATATGGCTCCTCTATCCTTCCCTGGTAATCAAGCTGTTCCTCAAGTGTTAATGGCCTCAGTAAGGGTCCTATCAGATGGATGTGAACAGTACTGGGGATCGTGTACTGTATACCTCAAAATCCCAAGTGTAATCCGGGTAACATATATGGAGAAAAAAACTCATATAGTGCAATATTGTCTTTTAAATGTATTCAAGTTTATTGAAATGAGTACTCACATTTAAATGAAAAACATTGTTTACATCCATCTGATAGGAACCTTACTGAGGCCATTAACACCTGAGGAACCGCTTGATTACCAGGGAAGGATAGAGGAGCCATATTTATACAGGCCCATTACCCCTGTAGGGGTACCAACATCTGGTAAGTGCGGTCCTGGGAAAGTGGGGAGCACTTGGACCCACCATACCGGCCACACTTAAGGATCCAATGGAGACACACAGATTACCACGGCTGTGAAGCCACACTGCTATTAATTGCACTGAAGCACCTTTCTTTGCGATTTGGGACTATTATTTATTATCACACACCACTTTGCACGGAAATTTGGAATTGTGTGATTTGGACTTCACCTAGTCTTGTCATTATAAGTTTCACATATATTTTTATATTATATTTTTATATATTTAATGTTTCATGTTTTTCCTCTGCGATTTGAGCCTATCAACATAATTTGCAATTAATTATTTATTGCCACTATATTAAGGACACTAAGGTTTTTGTTTGCACATCCACTCTCTAGTGGGTTTTCTTAATATATTGAAGCACATTTGCACTTTATATTTGAATTTGTGATTTTTCCACTATTTATTAATTTTATCACTTAGTCACTATAATATATATTTGCACATATTTACATCACACCGGAAGTCACATATTTATGTATTGAGATTTTATATATTTATTGTATGTATGAAGTTTTCCATGTGCTTTTTATAATTCAGGGTGCATATATTTATCTACCTCATATAAGGCTGATCTAACCTTAGGATACAATAAGCCCTAGGAGTACCTTTCTTTTCTATTGGCAGCGCCACTCACCTCCCTTTTTTTTTACAATTTCCTTACTATACACCTGTTGTATGGTTTAGAGGTAGGCAGCAGCCATTTATATATAATAATTTGCACGGATAGACTGAAATTAATCCTAAGCGCTGATCTTTTTCCCTCACATGATGGGAATTGTAGTTCCTGAACAACTGGAGGGCCATAGTTTGAAGACCCCTGGTGTATATACTTGTAGGCAGCGGTTTGATTACTGCTACTCACATATAGAAAGTCTGTGCAAACAAATACCTGTATTAAAAAGTTTCTCACAACCACCAATCAGATTTCAATATGTCTTTGAGAGAGTGAGAGAGAAAAATGTTGAGGGGGGCTTAAGAAGTCGTCTCCAAATGCCTTTGCGCTAAACCTGTGAGGTGATCTATGTGTACTTTGCTGAATGGGATGCAGAGAACTCTGATTAAAGTAATATGATTTTATCACAGTATTATCTGGTTTTATCACAGCTTCAATAGGCTGAAATATGTTAGAAACTCACTATCTGGTTTCACTTGCCTAGACTGCTGTTTAATGTTTGAGATGTGATCATAGTTTCCAGTCAGGCAGATTATATTTTTCAAAGAAAGTAGCAAGGTTGAGCAGTCTTTCAGTAAGAAGAACATACATAGCAAAAAATGGATGGTCCATGTCTGTATAGATTTACAAAGAATACACAATGTATACATAGAAGAATATTATTATTTTTTTCAAAACCTAAAACTCATTGAAAGGACTGTTCACATTAAACTCACCAAAGTCACATTTATATCCTAAAAACAAACTTCAAAAAGACTAGAGATTCCCTTTAAGGTTGACATTGTATGAAAATAGAAGGGTCACTTTACATTCAATCTCTATCCTCCCAAATTCCAATGGTTTTAAAAGCCAACAAAAAATAAAAGTGTGTACAAAAAAAGTCCAGCATTGCTTCTGGGAGACAATTAGCTGGAGTGCATTCTAGCAGGATTTGGAGGGCTCAGCTCTCCCAGGTGCCAAGATATGTATTATCAATTTGTTTTATACAAACTATAATAAGGCTTTTGCATTTGGGAGACTTTGTGCAAATTGGACCTTCCATTTTCATTCTTCTATTAATGTATTTTATATCTCCCTAAGAACAGAGAGCAAGTAGATATCTGCTCAGACTTGCATGAGTAACTGAAGTGTTGGAAATCATTGTGAATCTAATCTGATAATAACAGGTGTTCATGTGTAATTTAGGGAGAGATCAAACTCCTCTACACTGAAGCTAGCTCTGGGACCCGATAATGTTACTGGACCAAAGTGGTTTCAGAATAGGTAAATTTAGGCACCTTTTCTTTAACAGAGTAGATAGAATAGCCTAAAGCCTAGTACACACGCAACGATTATCGGCCGACCGATCGTCCGTCTTTTGTCCAGAGTTGTGTTTTGTTGGTTGGAATGTGCCTAGACTGCACATGAATTTTCTCGCCCGACAAAATTCTACTTCAGAAGTGATGTCATGTGTTGGTTTGCTTTCTTTGTGTTCTTTCTTCTCTGAGCATGCCCAGTCTTGCTCATTAGATTTTTCCCTGTACTGACTGCACGAAAATCGGCCGTGTTTTGACGGCGGACAAAAATGTTATAGCCTGCACACCAGATTTTTTTTCGGCCGAAAAGTCGGAGTCGGTTGTCGGAAGCATCATACTAACAAGCCGAAAATCGGCAGATCGGTCGTCGGACGAATATTCCCTGCCGATTTTTGATGCGTGTGTACGAGGCTTTAGAATGGGGATCGAAGTAGATTCGGCCATAGTTAGAATTTGATTGAAAATTTTCCCTTGAAGTAGAATTCCAATCAAGTGAAATCTACTAGTGCTATAATGAACACCTTTGGCCTCTAAAAAGTGCTTGATTTTGCTTCTTGGAATTACAGAAAGAGGCTTTGTTAACCACTTCTGGACCAGAAGGTTTTACCCCTTTAATGACCAGGCCATTTTTTGTGATTTGGCAATGCGTTACTTTACCGGACAACTGTGTGGTCGTGCAATGCTGTACCCAAATAAAATTGATATCCTTTTTTTTTTACCACAAATAGAGCTTTCTTTTGGTGGTATTTGATCCCCTGTGCAATTTTTATTTTTTGCGCTATAAACAAAAAAATAACAACAATTCTGAAAAAAAAAAAATATATATTTTTCACTTGCTGCTATATAACATTCCCAATAATAATAAAAAAAAACAATATAAAAATCTAATTTTTTCATCCTTTTAGGCCAATTTGTATTCTGCTTCATATTTTTGGCTAAAAAAAATCCCAATAAGCGTATTTTGATTGGTTTGCGCAATCGTTATCACGTCTACAAACTAGGGGAAGGATTTATGTCATATTTATTTATTTACTAGTAATGGTGGCGATCAGCGATTTTTAGCAGGACTGCGACATCTCAGCGGATAGATTGAACCCCTGACATTTTTGGCATTTTTAGGGGGACCAGTGACATTACTACAGTAACCAGTGCTAAAAATATGCACTTTTACTGGCAGGGAAGGGGTTAACTCAGGGCCGATCAAAGGGTTAAGTGTATGCCTAGGGGATGTTTTCTAACTGTTAGGGGGATGGATTTGTGAAATCAACACAGAGACCTGTGTTCCTAAATAAGAGGATCACAGGCGCTCTATGCTGATTCCTAAGAGAACAACGGTCTGCCATGTTTATAACAGCAGACCTTCGTTCTCTCTCCACGGGGAGTGATGGCGGGTGCCCAGCGGCAATCGTGTCCGCCGGCCCCGTGAGTCAGCTTCCCCTCTGGCTAATGGGGGAGCGCACCCCCAGGATCACTCCCGTGGATCTCCGCACAGGTACGGCTATTCGTGCAGCCCAGCCAGCCTGCGGCGGGCGGGCAGTCGGCAAGTGGTTAAGAGAAGCTTCATGAAGCTTAAGAAGCTATTAGACAAATATTACACCTTGCACAACAGTGTCTTCCCAACAAGACTTACTGGATGAAGGGGGTCAGCTAGGGTTCAAGCTAAGGGGATCCGGACAAAGATTTTCTAACTTTTATAAGCACTTATTAAGTTTTACCAATTTATTGTGATACACAGTAAAGTGGCACTACACTTTATCTGAAAACCACAAACTAAAAGCGCTATTTAATTCATTTTTAATATTTAAAGCAAACTCACCCATCCATTTACTGTATGTCCACATGCTATATTTCGCTGAGAAATAACTTGGAAAAACACTTCCATCTTGAGTAGGGGGCAGATGATTCATATAGAAATTACTTCCTGGAATCCATATCCCCTTAGCTCAGGCATACAGATAGGAGGGTGTGCTTAGCTGATAAAACCCCTCCTTCCCTCCTGAAGACTCCTGGGAGGTATTACATCATTTACCTAGGCATGGAAACTAGGAAGTGCCTAAAGAAATGTAAAAAACTGTTTAAAGCAAGTTATTATGATATACTTTCCTATCTATTTATTAATGCCAAAAGCATAAGGATTCAAAATAGTAAATTTTGATTGAGAGAGTGAAGCTCCACTTTAAGTTGTCACAAGACCAGAAGGTGAGAGGAATCTTTCAATGGGTACAATTGTACTGTTGAGAATTGTTTAGAAGATATTCCTCTTAGATTTTTCCTAACTTCCTGATGTGTCCCCAGGGACAAGAAGTGAAGGGAAATCTCCCTACTGGAACAAATATATAAATTAGGGGTCATAACCATTCCCTAGTCTTTAAAAAAAAAAAAACGACTTACATCCAATGTAAGGCCCCTTTCACATGGGCTTTGCGATCCGGTCTGCCTGTCAGTTTATCAGGCAGACCTGATGGGATGCTCCATGCATTCCTATGGGGCAGCCTGCTGCTATCCGATCCGATCCTGTCCTGTCCGTGAAATCCGGACGGATGGAAACCCTATTTTCCATCTGTCTGCAGCATTGGATCAGATAAGATCGGATGAAAACGGACAGGCGGTCCATTATCATCCGATTTCCCATAGAGGAGAGTGGGGCTCTGACAGCTCTGTCTCTTCAAAGTAAGCAGGGACGGAGCTGTCATCCGCCTGCTCAGCGGGGATCAGTGGATTGATCCCCGCTGAGCAAAACGGAGTCCGTCGAACACACAGCCTGTGTGAAAGGGTCCTAACTGTTTACTAGACTCTGTATTTCAAAGCACCATGCTCAGTCATGTTTACTTCTCCAAGCATTCCTAGAGACTATTTGATAGTATTTCTAACCCAAGAATTTGCCTTAGTCATCTTTGATAACAGTAATTCTTCAGCAATCAAAACAAGTCTTGTGATAAACTTTAGTCTTCTTAGCATATTGACCTAACTACGTTTTCTAGTGATCTCAAATAACAAACTATTGCAGGAGAGTATGCATCACATACCACTGATATAGACACCTTTGGGGAGAAAAAAAAAAGGAAGAATAAAAAGGAAAAGAGTAAAACCCAATAACAATCATTTACATTTGAAAACAAGGTAACCCAATGAAGCTTGGCCTTTGTTGACAGAGCCGTGTACAACATGCTGACATATATGCCTGTTTTTACGGCTATAATCTGCACTAGCAAATGAGTGATTTTGTCTACATGTTAGTTTGTGTGGTGATATTCTAATGAACTTTGCCCTGGTATTGAAAGAAGTGCTCTATACTATGACACAATGCACCTGCTATTTTGTTAAGTACAAGTGCTAGGTATATCACGGCTGTAGATATGGAAACCCTGCACCTGGTGCTTTGGGGAGAAGCTGATAATTAGATCGTGCTGATTTTAGGCTGAGTCATAGCAACATTTACATGTTACCTCATCACTGAAGAGACACATTCAGAAGACCGAAATGCCTGTTGTGGACTTTCATGTGTAACTGAATAATGCCAATTCTCACACACTGAAAAAGACCCACAACTCCTCATATATTAGCCAGTAGCCACCTCTCAGTCAGTGAAACAAAATGCTAATGCTATAATTTAACAAGTCTCCTGTATGTGATTTTTACTATCCACAAATAATTATATAGATTCATGAAATCAAAAGCTGTTTGTTATTTAACGTTCAATTCTGAAGAGATAAACAGTCTCTTTTTTATTCTTGATTGCAAGCATACTCAAAAATCACTGCCAAAATATACTGAAAATTGCAAGAAGTGATGCCTTTCAGCTGTCTCTGCAGTAAGCATTAAAAACAAGGAGACAGAGTGAGAGAATCACAATTAGCAAACCGCATTTCTAACTCAGATTTGTCTCTCAAATCTTTCTGTAGAAAATGAAGAGCCTAAAGGCCCGTACACACGAGTCGAAATTCGGCCGGGTATTTTCGTCCGACGACCGATCTGCCGATTTTCGGCTTGTTAGTATGATGCTTCCGACAACCGACTCCGACTTTTCGGCCGAAAAATCCTGGTGTGCAGGCTATAAAATTTATGTCGACCATCAAAACACTTCCGATTTTCGTCTCATTAGTACAGATTTCGATGGGGAAAAATCTTATGAGCAACACTAGGCATGCTCAGAGATGAAAGAACACATACAAAGCAATCCAACACATGACATCACTTCTGAAGTAGAATTCTGTCGTGTGGGAACATTCGTGTGCAGTCTAGAGCACATTCCAACCAACAGACACGACTCTGGACAAAAGACAGAAGACCGGTCGGCTGAAATTCGTTGCGTATGTATGAGGCTTTAGTAGCAAATCCTGGCAAAATTGTTCAATGGAGGATGGTTCAGACAATATGACCTCAAGGCAAAATAGTGTTATTTTCATAATGTTTTCTCATATGCTAGCAGAGCATGATTGAAACAGGTCACCATTACTGAACAGGGCAGCAACCAAAGTTGTCCATAACTTTTAGCCAGATTTTGGATGTTAGAACAAAACTTAAGTCAAAATAAGAGATAAAAATAAATTATACACTAAAAGACAAAATAGCAAAACAGCATTTACCTTGTCCAGAGATATCCCCCTCATTACTTTTTTTATGCTGATAGATGTCCTGCGTTTGTCCACCAGCATCATTCAACCCATGTCCTCTGAGCCTAGGTCATTTTAGACCAGCCCAGCCTGTGACTGGACAGTGAAAGGAGAAGTAGCACAGTAATGAGCCCATCTCTCTGTCACTCTGATTCTCACACTATCAGTATGCCTTTGTAAGCATAAGAACTGACTGGCTTCTTGTGTTGCTTCTTCCGCATATATCACTGCCTTGCTGTACAGAAAATTCAACAGATTGATCCCAGGTCAAATTCAGATACTTGCTTTTATAAAATATATTTACTGACAAATTATTGAGCACATAGCTGAACTGATGTCTTTTACGTCTCTCTAGAGTTATCTTTAAATAACCCTACTACTTAAAGATCCTTAGCCCAGCATATAGACACATAAATGTACAATAAACTATGGCTATAATGCTTCTTTATCTAAATTACACATATATTGTTTCTTAAGGTTTTCCAGTAAAGAGTACCAGACTCCAAAAATTCAGCAGCAATTTTGCTCAAGGTAGACCGTAGATAGATGCTACATCTACCTGACATGTGTTCCAAGAAGTGGTATGTTCCCATGCCCTAATGCCCAGAGTTCAACATGAGGAGTTGAAAGTATTACATTCATGTCAGTCAGATCAGTTACTACCTGTGACTGGAGCATGATCTTTACAGCTGGAAAAGAGTTTGACACTGTATTGTAAGCAGTGAGCCTTAAGCTGGCCATACACGGGCAAAAATGAATAAAAATTAATATTGAAAGAATTATTGTTCAATTTTCAAAAAATTAGTGTGCCTGCAGTGACAGGTAGTGATGGGCTGAACACCCCCCCTGTTTGGTTCGCACCAGAACATCTCAAACAGGGAAAAAGCTCTAGCGAACATGCTATTAAAGCCTATGGGACAGGAACATGAAAAATCAAAAGCCCTCATTTTAAATGCTTATATGCAAGTTATTGCCATAAAAAGTGCATGGGGAATTCGGTACTGCACTGGGAGACATGTATCAATGCAAACATTTTTTTTTTTAAATTATGGTTTTTACAGGAGCAGTGGTTTAAATAATACTTACAGTGAAATCATAAAAAAAATGAAAAATTCCTTTAAATATCCTTCCTGGGGGGGGTCCCCTTAATGTGCCTGTAAAGTGGCACATCTGTACGATGTATGTAGCCTGTTACAGCAATACTAACATTCCTGGCAATACAGATAAAAAAACAGATAAAACAGCTGTCAAAGCTGAAGAGCGTCATTCGGCGGGACGCCTCAGAAGAGACGGAAGCGTCTTTGAATTCTTTTCTATTTTTCGGGTGCAGCGAATGTCGTGATTGACGATGGATTTACATCGGGGGACAATATTTTTTTATTTTTATTTTTGAATAAAGGACTTGTCAAAAACTATATTTTGTGTTTATTTTTTGTACACTTTTTTGGTGAATGGGTAGGGGTACGATGTACCCGATACCCATTGGGGGGTGGGATCTGGGGGCCTCTATGTGTCAGGAAGAGGCAATTGTCCCCATAAACATGGGGACAAGGTGCTTTGGGGGGCACCCCAATGCACCTTCCCCATGTTGAGGGCAAGCGGCTTGGTATGTTTCAGAAGGGGGGGCGTTCGCCCCCTCCATCCTGGCCTGCCAGGCTGCATCCTTGGATAAGGGTCTGGTATGGATTTTGGGGGGAACCCACACCATTTTCTTTTCAAATTTTGGCGTGGAGTTCCCCTTAAAGTCTATACCAGACCCAAAAGGCCTGGTATAGATTTTGGGGGGCACCCCATGCCTTTTTTTTTTTTGTTTTAATTCTGTCATAGGGTTCTCCTTAACCACTTAAATACAGGGCACTTTTACCCCCTTCCTACCTAGACCAATTTTCAGCTTTCAGTGCACATTGGCATCTATGGGAAATATTGGTCCGCTTGACATGGCACTGCTCCCTGTCTTTAACATTGGTGTCTATGGGAAATCTTGGTCAGCTTGGCATGACCCTATTTACAAACTATAAGTGACAGGGACACAAAACTTGGGGAGCACTGAGAGAAGATACAAGACTACAACATATCTATACATTTTAAAAGTGGGGAATAACCTAACTGCACTAAACTAACTCAATACTCTATCCACTAACTACCTGCCTAATCTATATTGTCACACACTATACACGGCTGACGTGTAAGCAGCAGCCTTATATATAGTGTGGGGCCTGGACTTAGCCCCTGAGCCATGATTGGCTAAATGCACCCTGCCTTTGGCCAATCTTGGCTCTGACAGGAAATTGTGCTTTGATTGGCCAAAGCATACAGGTCAGGTGCATGCTTTGGCCAATCATAAGCACTTAATGCACTGCAATCGACTCAAACATCCAGCCCATCCCCAGCACCATTGAAGATGACTGATAGAACACGTTGGACATTTTTGGATAGATTTTTGGAGAATAAACAATTTATGGGAGATTCGTTGGAGAGAACAAATTGAAAAAGAAATGTGCATGAGCCAAAAAAGTTGTAACCCGGAAGGGAAAGAACATTCTCTGCCACAAACATTTCTTGACCAGGATTCACTGTCCCCTTGCAAAAGAGATATATTTATGAATAGGATGGAATAGTGATATAGAAAGGAATATATTCATTTTTCTAGATGTAAGCAGCTTGCCTCCATGTGGAACCCACATTTGATGGTAACTGAATTGCAGGCAAGGTGTTTACATGTGAAAAGAAGCAGACAAATGTCTGATCAGGGCATTGTTTTCTGGTATGTGTCTGTAGGGTCAAAATGCATTTCATCATTTCCAGCTGATTAAGGGAAAAAATGTGGTTTTCACAGGGCAATTTTCAAAAACCATTATGGCACAATCGCATGAAAAATCAAACAAAAATGTAGATGTTTGTTCTACAGTTTCTTTTTTGACCCATCTATAGCCTGCTTTACATTTACTCTTCCTAAGCAATGTCAAAGAGCCTTGCTGCTCAAGCAAAGATTCTCATGTCCTGTTAAAGTGGATCTTCACTCAAAAAGAGCATTTTGCAGCGTCGAATCCCCCATCCACTTAAAAAAAAACAAAAAAAAAAAACATTACATATATTTGTTTTTTCTGTTCACACTTAGGCAAGAATGATATTTTAGTCTTCCCCTTCTGCCTTCTTGGATAGCAGAATCACTTTACTTTTGCCATTTATTGAAAAACAAGTAAACATTGGTGATGCCAGATCTGTTTACATGTTGCTCTATGAATGGAGGGAAATAATGTCTCCTGGGATATGTGGCATTGATATCCCAAGAGGCATTATTTTCTTCCATTAATAGAACAACATATAAGCAGACACATCACCAGCTCTCTGCGCACGTGGCACCAGCTCTCTGCACACGTGTGAGATCTGGCAACACATCATTGAGGGGCTGGCAAGGAGGAAGAAACAGTCCCAATGACATAAAAAGGAAAATGGCGGTACAGGAAAGGATCAGGAGTAACAGAGCAGTGTCAAAAAAGAGGACATTGCTGGATTCATTGAGCTTTCATACATATTGACACAGCCTACACAGAACTCCAAAACTGTGGGAGAAACAAATACAATTTGCATTAGGGGAGTTCTTTTTAAACATGTGTACCTGGTTCTGCAACCTCCTGAAATACTTGCATCACATCTCCCAGGAGGCTACATGATCAGACACACAGAATGCCTGGGGGGGGGGGGTGAGCCAGGGGTGGGCCAGAGAGTAGGTTAGTAAATGGGTCCAGCATGTCATTGGTAGCCAGCTGCCTGTACCCAGAAAAGGCAACCAGCTTAAGCGGACCAAGATGGCAGTGCAGGACCCCATGTATGCCACCTGCAGTGTGGTAAAAATGGATTTGCTGTGTAGGTGAGTATGTGTTTTGAAGAGGTGGCAGCACTACAGGTAAGAGGGTAAAAAGTACCACTTTAAATCATTGACAAAACTCCTTTACAATAAGTGTTAACTGCTCTGTACCACTGAGAGTCCTGCCATTGGCAAAACTGTAGTGCAGCAAGTACATTTCAGCTATCACCTTAACTGTGAGGGTGTGTCTTATTTCAGGGTTGTGATCAAATTGGGTTCATAGATTATTGTGGCAGGTGGAATCAAGTGAAGCCTCACCCACACGTGTATTGCACTCTTATACTCTACAAGCATGCATTCTATCTATTCATCCCGGTTGACTGGTGACTCACTTTAAGATAGAAAGTGAGTTGTTACCAGAACAAGGGGGGAGAATAAATAATTCAAAAACTATTTAAGATCGAATTCCCTGTTGCATCCCTGAAACTGGAAAATAATTAAATCTTCCCAGCAGGAAACAGGCAAAAAAAAAAAAAAAAACCTAAGAAATATTTTAACCTATCCCCACTCTATCCAACATAAAACAATGGCTATACATACACTTTTAAGGCTCCACCAGGACTTACAAAATGGCCCCAAACTATTATAGAGAATAGTTTTAATCTTCCCAAATACAGCTGGTGGCTATACATGCGGTTGGCATTGGAGATGTGGGGAGGGGAAAAGTTTCATAGCTACCAGCAACCATCTTAAATCCCAGCTTTTATGCAGGCTGTAATTGTATTGGTGTATTTTTCAGTGTTAGTATTAACCCTTTTTTTGGTTATCTTTAGCATTATTTATCGGGGCTGGTTAAAATGTGACTTGTATTTTATGTGCATAGCAATATTTATTTAGCTATACAAAGTATGCACTGACAAGGAAGAGAAAGACTTCTAAACATACAATTTTCTATACACAGAGCACATGTTACATTTAATTTGAAATGCTCAGCATAACTCCATCCAGAGTTAATCCAGTCAATTTCTGTGAAAAATTAACTAAACCGATTAGAGCACACTTGTTAAAGTTCCAAGTGCAGTAAATGAATCTCTTAGGCTAAAACTTGTGGTGCTACAAATATGTTTCCCATTGCTTGTACACCACAATTGTTTTTCATTTCCGAATATAATATAAAACATCCCTCATGTGCCCATCATATTCACTGGATTTTGTTTCAATCCTCAAGCATAAATGGGAAATCCTATTTGTTTATAATTATATACATTGTGAAATATATATCTAGTACTGAACATGACATGGTCTAAACAGTGAAAAAAAATAAAAGGAATATGTTGAAAGATTATAAAGTTTATGAACCATTTTTCTGCAAAGCTATTCCATGAAAGAAATAATAATCAAGTATAAAGCATTAAAAAAACATATATTTAACACTTTCAGTCAAGACTTCCTAGATTGCCCATCTTTCAAAAAGCAAGGAACCAAAAGATTACATAGCTTTGACCGCATACATTATAAATGCAGTTGCAGAGAAAAGTAATTTTTGAACGATTTAGCCTTGCTCTTATTTGTGGAATGATAGATTGCTCAATTTGCTTCCTACATTGCTCCATGGCCTTGCTGTATAGCCTGCCCCATCAGGGAGCGATGGGAGCCTTGTATAGGTCAGCTGCACAGCTGGGACCATTAGGAAATCAAAGATGAATTAGCCTATACTACTTCCCCAGGTAGAACATTCTGTTTTTCAGTGAGTGCACGTTTCATTTCTGACCCTGGGCCATGTTACCACTTTTAAATATGTATCACAGGATTCAAAGGAAATATCCAAGCTTTCCTTAAAGGCCAAGTGAACAAAAAAGAATACATATAAATCCTGCAGGAGGCCATTCTTTGGTATTAAACAAAAATTAGATTGCAATTCAAATTCCTCTGAATTGTTATTCATTCTGAATAGCTGATCTGTGTATTTATTCTCCAAAGTCTGTTGAAAAATGTATTTATTTTATTTGAAACCGTTGAATGAAATCATTATAAACCAACAACTTTAAAACTCCAGCACGATAATGAGGTCTTCTTACATCACTAGTAATGTTAACCTTTAGTAAGTTTGTTAATTTTCAAGCAATCTGAATTCATTATCATCTCAAAAAGATAAAATGAATGTAACCTATCATCAACAATTACTATTAACATTGATTAAAAACGTGTTAGTGGCATGCTGAAATTTTTCCTTTTTTCTATTTGTTGTTGAAACTTTGTTGAAAGTACTTAAATTTGATAGAAGAATCTGTGTATGTGGCCAGCATTAGAGTGATGTCAAATATGAAATTTTACTATGTTGAGGTGGTTTTAAAGTGGTTGTAAAGTCCAAGAATTTTTTTTGCCTCAACGCATTACCAACAATTCCCCCACTAGCTGTTCCTCAACTGATACACTTACTGGCTGAAGGCTGGAAGCCAATGGTTTTCAGCTGCTGTCTCTAAGCCAATGAGGAGTGAGAGAGCCTCGACTATCATGCACATTGCTGAATTGAGATCAGGCACAGGTAAGAATATGGAGGGGGGGGGGGCTGATGGGGAGCTGCAAAGCATGCAAAGAATGCATGAAGGTAAAAAAACCTTCTGCCTTTACAATAACTTTGACCACTTGCCCACTGGGCACTTATGCCCCCTTCCTAACCAGGCCAATTTTCAGCTTTCAGCGCTCTCACACTTTGAATGACAATTACTCAGTCATGCCAATTACTCAGCCATGCAGCACTGTACCTATATGATTTTTTTTCCTTTTTTTCACACCAATAGAGATTTCTTTTGATGGCATTTAATCAGCACTGAGTTTTTTATTTTTTGCACTATAAACAAAAAAAGACTAAAAATGTTTTAAAAAATGCATTTTTCTTTGTTTCTGTTATAAAACTTTGTAAATTAGTAATTTGTATTCATACATTTCAGCCAAAATTTAGACTGCTACAAAACACATTCTGCTGCTCCTCCTGAGTATGGCGATATCAGATATGTGCCTTTTTCAACATCTGGCCACATACAGAGGCCCAACATGTAGAGAGAACCATCAGGTGTTCTAGAGACATAAATTATACATCTCATTTCTTGACTACCTTTTAAACTTTTGAAGGTCCTGGAGCACCAGGACAATTGAAACACTCACTGGTGAGCACTGTAGTGGCACCATAGAGCACCCTTGAGCACTGTAGTGGCACTGATGGCACTGTAATGGCACTCTGGGGTCACTAATGGCAGTATAGAGGCACTATGATGGCACTGTAGTAGCACTGATGGCACTTTAAGGGCACTAATGGCACTGTGGGGGCACTGAGGGGGTACTAATGGCAGTGTGGGGGCACTGTGGTGGTATTGTGATGACACTGATTAGCACTGTACTGTCACTCGGGATCATGCCAACTCACACTCCTCTCCTCACACTATACAGCATGTGAGGAGAGGAGGGAGAAACACCATAGCAGCACGAGCTGAACCAGGCATGTTCCCAGTTTGTTGATAAGGAATCACTCCATCATTGGACAGAGTGATCACATGGTAAAGGGCCATTGTGAATGGCCCTTTACCCCGATCACTGATGCTTTGGGTCCTGTGCACCCAGAGCTCACGGGCACTTCCAGGTACACGCCCCAGGGGGTGCATGAGAAGCGCAAGCACAGGGGATGTCATATGATGGCCACCCAGAACTAGCTAGCTCTGCTGTATCGTTCATTCAGCTATAGCACGGTCAGCAATCGGTTTGAGAAAAATTGCAGGTACAGATATTTTATACATAGTTACACTGACATTGACGTATCTTGGACCAATGTAACTGCATATACCATCATACCTGGCGGATTACCCTGGAAACTGGAATTACTGCAATTAACACTGCTATTCCAGTGATCTTCACTTACCTCTTGCTCCCGTGCTGAGCAGCTACACTTCTGCTTATTGAACACAGGAGGTGGGCAATTGTACATGGGTGCCACTTAAAAAGGCATTGATGTTGTGCTCATCACTTCCCTCAATCAGAGAATGTTTTGCATTCATTCTAAAAATGCAAAGCACTCTCTGAATGGCACCTGTGCCAAGCTGATGACCCCTGTGTTCAAAAGGCAGCAGGGCAGCCGCTCAGCACGGGACACAGAAGCAAGTGGAGATCACTGGAGTAGTAGTGTCTACTTCAGTGATCTCCAGCTTTCAGTGGTGACATCCAAGTATGGTATATGCATAGTTATATGGGTCCAAGCTGGATCAATGTAACTATGTATAAGATCATATTCATATATTCATCTTTTTTTTTTTTTTTTTGCCATTGGTATCTTCAAAGCAAAATGCAATATAGAAGATGCCAATCTTCATTCATTTGTAAAATTTTTGATAATCATTTTTGGTCAAATTTTAAAATTTTCCTTAAAAGCTAAGTTCACCTTTGTTCACTTTTTTAATCTAAATTCCAGCTCCCCTATGTACCAATATAGTATTAATGTACTTATTTTGCAAAAATAAAACAGCTTTCCATTAATTCTACACCGGTTTACCTCAATCTCTTCATAGCTGCTTTAACACACTGCTCGATTACTTTGTCCTACTTCCTGGTCTGACTTTAGGTCATGACACAGGAAAGAGTTTACCAGCTGATCTAATTAGCACACACTGCATCATCCACCCTCAGCAGGTCAACTCCTTCCTGTCTCATGACCTAAAGTCTTACCAGGAAGTGAGGCAGAATTATTCGAGCAGCGTGTTTAAACAGACATTAAGAGAGCGAGGTAGGCCTGTGTAGAATTAATGGAAAGTTGTTTTATTTTTGCAAAATAAATACATTAATGCTATATTGATACATGGGGGAGCTGGAATTTAGGGAAAAAAAAGGGGGTGAACAAAGGTGAATTGACCTAAAGTCTGACCAGGAAGTGAGGCAGAAGTAATCGAGCAGTGTGTTACAACAGCTATGAAGAGAGTGAGGTAAGCCTGTGTAGAATTAATAGAAAGTTTTTTTTTTTTTTTTTTTTTTGCATAATAAATACATTAACGCTATATTGGTACATAGGGGAGCTGGAATTTAGGGGAAAAAAAGGGGATGAACAAAGGTAAATTTAGACTTTAAATCTTCTAAAAAAAAATGCTTGTGTATGGACAACTCTCAGGCTAGCTAGCATACAAGAAACACTACAAAATACTTCCCCATGGTGTCAGTAATTAGCATCTAAATATTAATTGTGAAATTGTAGTACACAAGTAGAAAAGTTCACATTTGGAGCTGGGATTTCTAAGGTAACATTAACCCAAACATTAACCCAAAATTAACAGACAATTGTTAAAATTCATAGATTTTGGTCCATTTGATTAAAAAGTATAGACATCACAAAAAAAATGTAAAAACACATATAAACGAAAACATTTAAAAATACTGGATTAAATAATTAAAATGTTTGATATTAACAAACATGATCAGTAGTTAGCAGTTGTTATGGAGCGATAATCCCGACATGTTTCGCCAAAACATTTGGCTTCCTCAGGGGATATTTTTTATCACACCACTATATACCATTGAGAATGCCATCATCCAAAGGGAGTTTTTTGATTTATTAGATGTAAGGTAACACGATCCACAAAAAAGTCAATAAGCAGAGAAAAAGAACCACACCAGATGGGTATGAAATTGGACATTGACTTTTTTTGTGGATCCTGGGACCTTACTCCTAATCAATCCAAAAACTCCCTTTGGATGACTACATTCTCAATGATATATAGTGGTGTGATAATAAATATCCCCTGAGGAAGCCAAATTATTTGGCGAAACATGTCGAGATTATCACCCCATAAAAACTGCTAACTACTGATCATGTTTGTCAATATCTAAAATGAAAATTATTTGATCCAGTCATTTTTAAATGTTTTCATTTATATGTGTTTTCACGTTTTATTGTGATGTCTCTACTTTTTATTCAAATGGAATAAAATCTAAGAATTTTAACAATTGTCTTTGAAATTTGAGTTAATGGCACTTTAAAAATCCCAACTCCAAATGTGAGCTTTTCTTCCTGTGTCCTATGTTTATTTAATGGGATGTGGTGCCTTTGAGCCTTCCTCTGATAACCTTTTCCCGTGCCACAGTGAAAATGTAGTAGTTTTTACTTTTTATTAATCTAAATATAGACAAATAATTTGTACCTTGCCAAAATGTTATGTAATAGAATTCAACTTCAATCTGGTCTTATAGAAAACAATGAAATAATTAATGCTAAGCATCCTATCATATAATGTTTTCTACCCTCAAGAAATCAATCATCACTTTAGGGTGCACAAGCTTGCTTCTCAGAAATTTAATAACATAAGTGATTTTTTTTTTCACATTTCTTCAGGATAACGAGTTAAACACGATGACCAATAACTATAAAGAGCCTTCTTGCAGAATACTTTTGGTAAATAAAACCAGAAAAAGGGCAAAGATCCCATTATGACAAATTCAGATCAGGTGTTTTATGAGTAAGGACTCCTGGCATCACATGGTAAAGTAATAGGAAGTTGAGCTTATAGTGAATATATACTTAATTATGTTATATTTACTGCACTTTGTTTAACCTTCCTTATACTTTCTCTGCTTATTGTCCATTATTTTTATGAACAGTATTTATCTTACAGCATACTGAGCTCTACCAGTGAGTGTTAAATTACTGTTAAATGATGGTTTAAACATGTAGCATATGGAACATATTCACAGGACACCCCATACTGATTATCAATCTATTCAGTCCCTCTATATTGTGCTCCAGCCAAGCTTTGTCTTGCCAGGTTTGGTTCTTTTTAGGCAACTTAAATCACATTTTAAATATTGTTGCAAGCGGGCTGCCCACAAATAAAATATGCTTCCAATACATGTAGCCAGCAGAGCCATCAAAAATAATTCCTTTACATTATTCTACAATGCATAAATCAAGCCTTTTCCTTTATTAGATTTGGAAATGAAGCATGTCTTAACATAATGCATTTTCAGGTGTCATAAAATATTAGAGAGCAAACTAAAAAGCTTTTTTCCCAGTTAAGACTTTATTTTTGCTGAAAAATGATAAAATGATGGAACATAAGGCATGGTATGAAAAAAAAGGAAAACAAATGTTTTTTATACAAGCAATAGAGAGTAGGTGAAATAGAAAATAAATTTCCTGACAGACTCCATGGCAGCATACGTATCGGGTTTGGCCCCGCCTCCAAACCTACCCATAGGACCTCACTCCCATAAATCTTTGCTCCTGTTCAGCACACGTGTTCTTTTTTTGTCCTCCAAAGGATTACCTGATATCCTACCTGAAGATGGATTCCGGGTGATGGATGGCTCTACCAGTCGGGTATGGAGCTCTCCAATAAGCCCCAGCTGCTGCGGGGTATGGAGTAGGGGCGAAGATGTATGCAGCCTTGGCCAAAAAGCCCAGCTGCTGCGGGTGGCCGGTACCCTAAGAATGAGATAAGTCCGGTGTGTGCATCCATCCCTGGTGATCTGCGGTCCGTGAGTACAAAGTCCTCCATGGCAGCTATTTTGTTTATATATTGCTTGCTTGTGCCTTTTATGTCTTACCTGGTTTTTCTCCTGCCTTCCCTGGTGGCTAGTGGTCCGGGGCCGGTCAGCGATTCACTTCCTGACCGGCCTCCGGTGCGCGCTACTGCGCATGTGCGGCGCCTCGGGATCGAGGCTTGGTTCTCGCGCATGCGCAGTGTAAGCACGGCGCATGCGCAGTAAGCTGGCGTCGGTGGCGATCGCTGATGACGTCACCAGGCGCCATATTTAAACCCCAAAGCTGTCAGCAGTGTTGTGTTTGTACACACTGCTGATATTGGGTGTTACACATACGGAAATCGTTCGTTTTGTGGTCTTTTTGCTGTGCGCTGCCGCTCTGCCTGCTAACCTTGGTTCCTGGTGAGTACTGGCCCCAGTTTGGGAGCAACCCCCCCCCCCCCGCTTTGCTGGTTTTTCTGACATGCTGTCCGGCTCATTCTTGTAGGTCAGCATCAGAATGGAAGCTACTTTGCCCTCCGGTGGTCAGCCCGCCCCTAACAGGTATTTGGGGCTTCTTGGTGGGGTTGTGGGTTATAGGGGGTGGGGGTAGGAACTCAAGTGTTCCTAGCTTCCTGTCTGTGTTTTTTCTGTTTTTTCCTCTTGTTCACAGCCCTCCTCGTTCAGAGACTAGGCACTCTTCTCAAAGAAGTGAAAGGCGCTCAAGCTCTCGCCACCGGCACTCTACTGGAAAGTCCCGTTCGGGCTCACATCATCATAAAGCGTCCACTTCAGCCAGCCACGCACAGAGACCTGACAAAGCAGGTTGCAGAGGCTGTGGCGCTAGTGTCCCGGAGAGGAAGCTTTTCTGTGACAGATGTTTCTCCCAGGCTGCGGGAGAAAGGGATACTTCTGATCAACGCATTGAGGCTTTGGTTAAGAGAGTGGTAAAGGACTCTTTGGCAGAGTTGGGTGTCAGTCGTTCTCAAGTCACTGCAACGGCTTCCCCAAGCCCTTCCCCTGTAGCACTACAGGTACAGGAAGATTTCGAGTCGACCCACACAAGCCATCAGTCGATGCTCTTGTCGGGTAGCGACTCTGAAGATGAAGATCCCTGCTTGGGCTTTGAATATTCCTTGGTGCCTTCCCTGGTTAAAGCGGTCAGAGAGACCTTAAATTGGGAAGAGTCAGCTGTTCCCCCTCCCAAGCAGAAGAAGTACTTTAAACAGCTCAATAAGGAGCGTGTTAATTTTCCCTTCCTGGGAGAGTTGGGTGAAATCATCTTAGAGGAGTGGAAAAAGGTGGAACGAAAGAATTCCTTAGTATCCAAGATGGCTAAACTTTACCCCTTCAAAGAGGATGACGTGAAACATCTTGAGTCTCCTCCCCTAGTTGACGCAGCAGTCATGAGACTGGTCAAGCACGTGACCCTTCCATTAGAGGATACGGTCTCATTTAAAGACCCGTTGGACCGAAGGATGGACTCTGATTTGAAGAGAATCTACCTTACAGCAGGTATGGCCTGTAAACCAGTCCTAGCTTTGGCTGCTCTATCCAAAGCCATGGAGTCTTGGGCTGATGTGGTAAACGAATCGGTCAGATCGGTTTCGGAGGAGGTGGCCAGAAGCGCTCCAATCCAGGAGCTTAGGCTGGGCGCGTCGTTCCTTGGGGAGGCTTCCATAGACTTGATCCGTCTATTGGCAAGAGTTATGCTGTCCTCGGTCACAGCTAAGAGAGCTCTTTGGCTCCGCCCTTGGGTTGCGGATCCGGCATCAAAGCAAGTTTGGTGCCGTATTCCCTTTGAGGGGTCCTCCCTTTTTGGGAATAAACTTGACGAGGCCATAACCCGGGCTACAGGCGGTAAGTCTGGGTTTCTTCCCCAGGATCGGCGCCAGTTCAACGTCAAGAAAGGACAGCCTACCAGAAAATTTGTGCCTGACCGGGCCAGGGAAGCTCGTTCTTATAGACCTGGTCGGGAGTTCAACCGGAACTGGAGATCAAGACAGTCTTCCAGGAAGACGACAAAGAACGTCTCCTCGGGGGACCGTGAGCCCACTAAGTCCTTTTGAAGGTGGGCCCGCTCAGACATGTCGGGTGGGTGCGCGTCTACGCTCCTTCCGACATGTCTGGGCGGCTTCGATTCAGGACCCCTGGGCCGTCAGGACGGTGTCTTCAGGCCACAAGTGGGTCTTCAAGGAGAGGCCAGGCTCAAGGTTCCTGCCTACTGCCATACCATGCCTAGAAGAAAGGCGTCAGATTTTGTTTTCTTACGTCGAAGCTCTCATTGCTCAAGGGGCTGTCATCTCCGTTCCAGAGTCCGAGCGAGGCCAAGGAATATATTCTCCGCTCTTTCTGGTCCAAAAGAAGAACGGATCATGGAGACCAGTAATAGATTTGACCTTCTTGAACAAATTCATAAAAAAAGAAAGGTTCAAAATGGAGACCCTGTTGTCCATACAGCAGTCAGTCCAGCCGGCAGATTGGATGGTGTCCATCGACTTGAAAGACGCCTACTTTCATGTCCCTGTGGACGAAGATTTTCAAAGGTTTCTCCGGTTCGAAGTGGGAGGATTACATCTTCAGTTTATCTGTCTCCCATTCGGGCTCTCAACATCTCCACGGACCTTTTCAAAAATCTTATTGGCCGTGGTAGCCCTACTGAGATTGAAAGGTATCCGTCTTCACCACTATTTGGACGATCTACTCCTGTTGTCCCAAGACAGAGATCAACTATTAGTTCATCTGGAGCAGGTCGTGTCCACTCTCCAGAAGTTTGGTTGGTTACTCAACAAGGAGAAGAGTCACCTGATTCCAACTCAGTCCCTGATCTACTTGGGCGCTCTGTTCGATACAGAGAAGGCGACTATCTCTCTTCCAGAGGAAAAGATAGGGACTCTTCGAGACAGGATTCGCTTTGCCCTCTCATCCTCTCATCTTCAGGCACGTCAATGCCTGAAGGTGATCGGGACTATGGTTGCAGTAGTCCCCATGGTGAAGTGGGCCCTGTGGAGGATGAGACCCTTTCAGAAGGGATTCCTTCAGCAATGGGATACGTGGCATCTGGATCAACGCATCTTCTTAACCCCTTCAATGAGAGCGAGTCTCCCCTGGTGGTTATGCAGAGACCACCTGCTGAACTGCCACTCTCTGAAGCCGGCTCCGTGGGTAGTGGTTACCTCGGACGCCAGCAACATAGGCTGGGGTGCCCACTGTCTGTCGGAGGTGGCACAGGGCAGGTGGGAGTTTTCCACTCGAGGAATAGTATCCAACATACTAGAACTCCGAGCAGCATTCCAAGCTCTTCGAGCATTTGCTCACCTGACAAAAGACCAACCTGTCATGCTGCGCCTGGACAACACCTCAGCAGTGGCATACATCAGGAAACAAGGGGGAACACGCAGCTGGTCCCTATTGAGGGAAGTGGAGCCGATTATGTCCTGGGCACAGAAAAATCTCTCGAATCTTTCAGCGGTTTATGTTCCAGGAGTCCAGAATGTCAAAGCAGACTTCTTGTCCAGAGTGGATCTGGACAACAACGAGTGGTCCCTTCACACGGAAATGTTCAACTGGATCCTAACATTGGGGTTTTCTCCAGAGGTAGACCTCTTCGCCTCCCCCTGCAATCACAAACTGCCGAAGTACTACTCAAGATTCAGAGATCCACAAGCATCAGGGATAGATGCACTCTCGGATCAGTGGAGATTCCACAGGGCATACGCCTTCCCACCAATTCCGATTGTGTTGCAGTTCCTTCGGAGACTCAGGTCGGAGCCAGTGGAGGTAGTGGCGGTGATTCCCTTCTGGCCGAACAGGCCATGGTTTCCCCTTCTGACACTACTCAGTGTCCGAGACCCAATTCCGCTACCCTTCAGACCGGATCTGTTGTCCCAGGGGTCTGTGCTCCATCCGTGCCCAGACCGTTTACATCTCAGGGTCTGGATGTTGAGAGGAGGAGGTTACAGGCTTTAGGCTGTCCAGAAACGGCAATCTCGACATTACTTAGTGCTAGAAGAAGCTCAACGAACAGGGTGTATCAGAGAATCTGGGAAAAATTTTCTGCACAACTGAATACAAGGCCTGATCCTCAATCTTCAATTAAGATCCAGGATGTATTGAGCTTTCTCCAATCAGGACTGGATTTGCCTCTATCAGTGAGTTCGCTCAGAGTCCAGGTCTCGGCTATTTCCGCTTTTACAGGGATCTCCTGGGCCACTCATGCCCTAATTCGTCAGTTCTTCCAAGGGGCAGTGAGAATCAGACCTCAGAGAAAACCCAGGTTTCCCAAGTGGGATCTGCCACTAGTTCTGGATTTCCTGGCGTGTCAGATTCAGGACATGTCTGATTCCTTGACCATAAGAGAGCTTACACTGATAACAGTGTTTCTAGTAGCTATAACCTCAGCAAAGAGAGTGTCGGAAATTGGGTCCTTTGGGACACAAGAGCCTTTCTTAACCTTTTTTCCTGACAGAGTGGTGCTCATCCCCATGCTGGATGCGAGACCAAAAAGGACTTCTGTCTTCCATGAAAACATAGAAACAGTATTACCAACCTTTAGACAGGAAGAGGAAGAATCTTCGGTTCATCCGCTGGATGTTGGAGTGTGTATTAAGAAATATTTAGATGCCACTTCCTCTTTCAGAAAATCAGAACATCTCTTTGTTACCTTCTATGGAAAAAACAAAGGTTCAAGAGCCTCGACGAGATCCATTTCCTCTTGGATCATCCAGACCATCCAGTGGGCTTATAGGGCTAAGGGCTTGACCCCTCCAGCAGTAGTTACAGCTCATTCGACGCGGAGCATCTCTACCTCCTGGGCAGTATCCAGACATGTGGCTCCTGAAGTCATTTGCAGAGCAGCGTCGTGGTCCTCTATTAACACTTTCTTATCCCATTACTGTGTTGAGCCAGCGGCTCTTTCTTCTGTGAATTTCGGTTTGCAAGTCCTGTCTGTTTGACAAAATGCATTAAACTTTTCTGTTCAGCACCTGCCCACCCTGTGTGTACGGCGAGTTATTTCCCGATACGTATGCTGCCATGGAGTCTGTCAGGAAAACGGAAAATTTATATCAAATACTTACCGTAATTTTCCTTTCCTGATGGACTCCATGGCAGCAGGAGTTCCCTCCCGGATTTCTGTGGAGGATAGTTACAGAACACGTGTGCTGAACAGGAGCAAAGATTTATGGGAGTGAGGTCCTATGGGTAGGTTTGGAGGCGGGGCCAAACCCGATACGTATGCTGCCATGGAGTCCATCAGGAAAGGAAAATTACGGTAAGTATTTGATATAAATTTTCCGTTATTCCAGTATGTTAAATTTTCATCTCACTTCGATAATTAGGAGAATGTTTGACATAGAAACACATGCATTTTTAAAACCACAACCTTCCATCTTAGACATATGGGGCTTCAGATAGCAATATGACCTTTCAAAAGTATCTGACAGTCATGTATGTGAGATTAACAGGCTATCTGTAATTATGCTGCAAAGAAATGGCATAGAATTGCTTCTTTATTGTTTCTTTTCTTTATTGCTTCTACAGTCTGGTGATACATTTGTAATCCTTTGTGTTCTGCCTATTCCTGTCATAAAGTCAAGGTTCTACTTTTTGAAGAGGTTTTATATGACTGTTCTGACTCTCAGGTGGACATGCATTTGGCCAGGAGAAACCCAGGCAGCTGGTGTCTAAACTGAAACTCTAAGACCATATTCTTGTTGTACATAAATGGCTCTTAATTGGCCAAGTACATGGAACACTAAGATGGTCATATGTAAAAAATGATCAATTTCAGCCAGATTTTAATGGGCAGCAAAGATTTTCCTAGTGGGATAAATGGGATGGTATGCATAAGTTAGATGTAGCATAATTTTGAGATCATGATCACTTCATATGGTTCTAGCAGAAGTAAATCATACAAGAAAACTAGCTAAAGATTTTATCCTTGGGAACGCAAGTGCTGGGCCAGTTGTTTAAAAAATATGGAAGTTTTTAATAAGTAATCATAAAAGTAATTTTTATACAGTAAACATTTGATGTAGTGCAGTCCAAATTCTACTCACTGCTATGTGTTCTGTTTTATAGTGTGAAAAGGTGATTGTGGCCGTATATTAGTGCAAAAAAAAAATTATCAGGGACAGTATTTGTGTGTGTGTTACATGTCATGTTTTGTATTCTATAAACAATTTTTATTTGTGTGCGATTGTGTATTTGGGGGGAAAAGGAGATACCCAACCCCTTAGTTGTTTATAATGATTTTATGATTAATCAAATAGTCCCAAATATTTATTTCAGTGGTTATTCTTCACTGTATACAAACTCTGTCTAAGTAGTAATAGCATTGTCACTAAATAAGATGACCTATACAAATATTCAATATTTAGCATTAACGTTGTTCACTTCTTTTGACATTTTGGCTGAATTCACCCTACCTGTGGCCACAGCTCAAAACAGGAGGTCCGGTACGTCCCTGTTCTCCATTTCAGGTACGAATCAGGTCCAAATTGTTGCCTAAATTCAGACCTGAAATGGATCAGAAGATGAACAGGACCCTTTTCCAGTGCAGACCATGGCCATTCATAGCTGTGTTGTGAATCGACTCCATTGAGAGCCGGTCACACTCTCCTGTCCTGCAAATTGGATGCAGGGAAACCCGCATCCAGTTCACATAAGTGTGAACCCAGCCTTAGGCAAAGTAAAAATGAGGTATGGACAAGAAAACTAGCTTTAACTCTGAATTCAGTTAAAGAGCAACTTCAGGCAACAAGAAAATCCTATTAGTGAAATCGTAATGCTCTCCAAGAAAGTGCTAAAGTCAGAAAGTCTACTTAATTAACATTGATGTGAGCTTTAGAAAAATTCACTGAAGCAAGATTTGGCAGGATTCTTTTAAAGCTTCTATGAGTATTGTAGCATCTCCTTATGTTTCTGTGTTTGTAAGCTTCTTCTTGTTTTCAGCTATGTGTGTTGGCAAGGATGCAGTGGGTTCAGAAAGATACTTTGGGGTCAGATGGTGATAACAATGTTATGGCCCCGGCACAGATGGCCGCTATTAGGATTTTTGGAGGCACACCTCCTTAAGTTTATAAAACTGTTGACTCTCAGAGACCCTAAAAGGTAGACCAATGTAATGTGTTAGGAGAAAACTATACTGATTTTCGAGTATATATTGGCAGAGGTGCTTTTTTTTTTTTTTTCTTTGGGGGGGGGGGGGGGCTGGTATGTGTTAAGAATTTAGTTTGTTAGGATGTAAAATGGAAAAAATAGTTATATGCTCGAGTATATGCATGTGACGAGATTAAGGTATTTTTGTACAATGATGAATAATGATCACATATATATGTATTGATGGATGTACATAGATTTCTTGCAATACTGGTATATATATATATATATATATATATATATATATATATATATATATATATATATGTGTGTGTATGAGTTATGGTTATTGTACCTATCTTGTTGTAGTGTTAATTTTTTCTTTAATAAAAATTATCTGATTGAAAAGATAACAATGTTCATAGTTTCACAGGACAAGATACGGTTTCATTAAGAAAAGATAGATATCAGCAAACCATGGGGTTAAGCTGGCATAGCAGCTGACTACACATGATGTTTGCCAGGATTAATCATAGGTATTTACCAGGCATGAGCCAAATAAGGAAACATTCACTTTTGACTGGAGATCACTTATAAATGTTTTTGAAGCTCAACAGCTTATATTGTGGACTTTTACAAGTTTGCACAAATACATTTATGACATACCATAATATACAGCAACAGTAACAATTCACAAGAAAGCAATACCTTTCATCATTACAAGGCAGTAGTCATTCTGTGTCAGGTTGTTGGAAGGATTTCATCCATCTCCTTTCCAACAGTCATCCTGCTGAAGGTTGCAGCAGGAGGTTAATCTATGTTAGGCATTTGGGAACAAGAACTGCCCAGGCCCTAGGATTTACATAACTGTGACTCCAAACCAGCATCTTAGTGCAGGAAAGGAGTAGATGTTGACTCTGGAAGATGCCTTAGGAAATATGGCTCTGTCCTTGTGGAGAGCAAAACAGATTAGTGTGTTGTTGATATGTGTTAGTGCAGAGAGGGTTCTATGAGTTATACCTATAACTGTTACACTTACACATTATGTAATATATATCTGAGGCTGGCTCCATTTAAAAAAAATGCATCATGTTAAACTTCAAGACATGCACAATGTGACCAAACATGTGGTGTTTGTACCATTTCTGCAACTGTAACAGCCTCCATTCTTGTGATGTCAGGTACTGATATTGGACCCACAGTTGGTATTCTGATACATCCAGTAGGGTGAGGTTAGATCTCTGTGCAGGCTACATGTGGTTTACATGGGAACAGTGTCAAAAGGGCCTTCCCTAAACTGTTGCAAGGGCTCTGTTGTCTAAAATAACTTTACTGGAAACACTATAAAAATGTTTATGTTCACATATTTTTGGCCATAGAGCTAAATGTAATGATCAGGTATCATCAAATGTATGACCAGACAGCACATATAATGCATTAGGTGGATTGTAGCAATATTTTAAAGCATTGTGATCAGTAATTGATGCACACATTTACTTTATTCTTGTTAAAAAGGCTGGATGTCATAAATCCATTACCAATACACAAACACTTTTCATGCTTGACTAATACAGTATAATGGTTTACTGACATGACTGATCACTTTGATATGCTAACAATGTCCAGATGACTTATTCTTAACTATTTATTTGGTTAGCCTTTTTATACATATTTCAGTGAAGTAAAAGTTTAGAAACTAAGCTTACATATCCTTTTGAACTTTGCAGCACACTTGTTAGAACTGGTATCCAAGGCACACATCTTGATGATTAGATATGCAGTCTGTATCCTCCTGCATTCCACCCACAGGTTGATAGTTATGATCCTGCACATTCACACTCACTTGTAGGGGGTTTCACTCCCACATGAGAAATTGTCGGAGGCACACGCTGATTCTCCAACAAAGACATTTCACTTCCTTTTTTTGAATATAGTAATTTACAGAAAACTTCTGAAAAATCTTCAACATGTTATCAACAGGTATTTAATCTGAAACATGTGTAATGACAACACATGCTATCTTCTTTGTATTAATTGAATAGTATAAAAACATCATCATACACACATAAGCCAATAACAAGTAGCTTTCAGTTAAGCAGTCAGAAAAAACAAAACACACAGACACACCAATGCACACAAAGAGGACAGCACTTGCTTTGATGTATACTAATTTGGGTAATTGAGTAATTGGGATATAGAGTATAAAATATGAACTGCATACATTGCATATTTTGGTCAATAGAGTATTCAACAACATAGACTAGGGCAGGGGTGTAAAACTCAATTTCATTGCAATCCACATCAGCATTATAGTTGCCCTCAAAGGGCCTGTTATATCTGTGAGATTAGATGTCCAGAGCACCCCACGCCCCCTTACACCCTTACATGAGATGTCAAGAGCCCCCCCTCCCCACCATCAGAAATCAAGAGTCACCCACCCTTCCATACATCGCAATGCACCCCCTTACCCCCTGGAGTCAGCTTCCAGAGTCTGCTGAATGCTGAGACCAGGGGAGGCAGAGATGAGTTGGTGTTGTGGCTGCACAGAGAGGTGCAGGATCTGTAGGAGGAGTTCTGCTCTCCTCTCAGCTGCAGACTGCTGAGAAGGGTGGGGTGGGCAAAGAAGAGCCTTTTTCCAGCTGCACAGAGGAGCACTGGATTTGGCAAAGGAGTTATGTCCCCTCTGCTGCCGAATACTGAGACAATGTGGGGGCAGAGACAAGGGAGGGTCGCTGCAGCTGCAGGAGGGGTGTGAGGGCCACATGAAATGGCCTGGGGGGCCGCATTCAGCCCGGGGGCCTTGTGTTTGGCATCTGTGAACTAGGGAGTCTTATTATGGTTATTTGTTATTTAACAGTAATGTTGTTGAAGATTAAGTTTAACCTGATTATATTTTTCTTTGCTGAATTCCTCATTTCCCCCCTCCTCAACATGCTAATAAAATTATTAAATAAACCAGTTTTTATTACAAACTTTATTTTATACCCACTGATTTCATCCCTGGATCTCTGTGTTTCTCATTGCAGTCAGATTATTGCTGCTGGGTGGGACTAGCAGAGTGCTGTACACAGCTTCCAGAAAATATCACAGACCTCTACTTCTCGAAAATGCTTTAAGGCAATCAATGGGCTAGATCTTGCGAGGAGCTACGCCAATGCAAAAATGCCTTAATGGGCTGGTGTAGTGAGGCACAGTCAGGCTAAGGAGAAAAGGGCTAGATGATGTTGCACATTCTTTAGCCAGGAAAGGAAGGCTCTATCTGACTTGCTCTATCATCTAATGCACACTGAGAAGCTCACAGTATGCAATGAAATGAACAAATAGTCCCATTACAGGAGATGAGCTTGTGCCAGGGGCGTAACTACAAGGGTTGCAATTGCAACCGGCCCCTATGCTCCAGGGGGCCTGTGCAGCTCTCTTGTACACCTGGATAGGAGGGGTGGTGGGGGCAGCATGTAGAGAAATCACTGTCCACCTTTTTCCTCCTGTAGCTGCAGGAGGAAAATGGAGGAGATTGGTTCCTCTGTATGCTGCCCCCGCCATTCCTCCTATCCAGTTCACTTGTGTTCTGCTGTCTCTGGGCCCCTGTGTGCTTCCCTGGTCCCCCCCACTGTGCTGCCCCCCCTCCACTGTGCTCCCTACCCTCTCCTGCCGGTTGCTGCAGGGGATGTGTCACAATAGAGAACCAGGAAGAGGTTGGTAAATATGTCATTTACCAGTTCCTTCTTTTTCTGAATGGACGGAGTCAAAGTCAGTGACATTGTAAAAACATAAAATAAAATGATAAAAAAATACATCTAAAATACCAAAAAATAAAAACTACTGACACCAGTGGATGGACTTCCAGGATCGCAAAGGTCATGCTTGCAACTGGGCCATGGCATTCCACCACTGTGGGGAGGCCCCAAGATGGCAGGAAGGGGGCCCACTGCAGAACTTGTGAAAGGGTCCCGCTGAGAGACCATAAAAAAGGGCCCTGCAATGAGAGCAAAGGGCCCCATGATCAGTGGGAAGAGCCCCGGGCTTGAAGGGAAGGGCCCCGGCCAAGGGTCCAGGGGGGCCCTTCATGGTTTCTTGCACCGCGAACCCTGAAGGTTCTAGTTACGTCTCTGGCTTGTACAATTGAGGAAGACTAAATATAAGGCTGGAGTTCAGTTTAAATCCAACCCTTACAGGTTCTCAAAGGCTACGGTCATGCCAGTGATTAAGGCTGGAGTGAAATGTAGTGGTAGGAATCTGTTTGTAGCTCTCAGCACAGCCACCGATCACCGTAGGTAGTTGAAGGCTGAGCAGAGAGTCCGGTCCTGTCATTATAGTGAACGGGGCCAGCCATGGCATCTAGCTGCTGACAGCCACATCAGGGACAGCAGCTACAACTCACACCAGCTTTAAATGCTGTTTGAACTTTTCTTTTTTACCTTTGTATCGATTTTACAAGTACAACAACTTGCTTCTAATATCTTCACTATATAATGTAATGCAAAATGCAGTGACTACATGCAAAGTATACTCATCTAAGACAATCAATTACAACTAATTGTATTCCTCATGGCTACAGCAAACTGAAAAACCCTTGATTGCTACTAGATACCACAATTTGGCAATATAAGAATGGAAAGTGTATTTTTTATGCTTTGAATACAGATGGAACAGAAAGGGGGGAGCATACCTCTCAGATTAATTCAAGAAGATTTAAAAGATCTCAAACTTTAAGTCACTGACTCAAAACAGGTATGAAGAATAAGAGTTTTCCTGTGACTTTCACATGATACATACAGTATATGTTCCATATCAGAAGTTTAAAGAACTAAAGCCAGAGGCATCCAGGCAACTTGCACATTCAGAAGGTAATCAATAGAAGCCTTTTACAATAAAGTATGCATATTTTTTATAAACATTAAAGTGGCTCTAATCATTGAAGGTTTTTTAACTAAGTGCATTCTCTGCATTAGGGGAGAAAAAAAACAGCCATTGATCCTGCTGCTGTCAATCACAGCCAGGGAGGAGGAAGTGGAGATGGCCCAGCCCTGGTCAATGGGCCTCGTGAGTGAGCAAGTGCGAGTGCCCCCTTAGCAAGTGGCTTTCTGGGGGGGGGGGGGCTCGTGGAGGGGGAGCCAGGAGCACCAGTGGGGGACCCAAGAAGAGGAGGATTGGTGCTGCTCAGTGCAAAACCTTTGCACATTTCAGGTAAGTATAGCATGTTTGTTATTTTAATAACAAAAAAAGGCATATAGACCTGTCTGTAAAATAGTCTGCAGCTAACAAAAATGTAGTTCTCATTATCAGTAACCCTTCAGACCAAAGCACTTACCCATACAACGTGTACATCAAAGACCTACCTATATCAGCCCATTCCAATAATGTTTAATTAGTCAGACCTTCAAACTACATTGAAATCAAGGCTCTACTAAACAAGAAGCCAAGTAGATAAATCTCTTAGGGGCTTTTCACACAGGCTTTCCGATCCGGTCCGCCTGATCGGAAGCTCACACAGAGTGGACACACAGATTGGGCCTCAGGAGTGAGAAAGTACGAGTGCCCCCGTAGCAAGTGGCTTGCTGGGGGGGGGGGGCTCGTGGTGGGGGAGCCAGGAGCACCAGTGGGGGACCCAAGAAGAGGAGGTTTGGTGCTAATCTCTTAGGGGCCTTTCACACAGGATTTCAAATCCGGTCCGACTGATCAGAAGCTCCATGCAGCCCTAAGGTGACATCTCTGCTGACACCTGCTGCTATCCGATCCGAGTCTGGCTCTGAAATCCAGATAGATGGAAACCCTCTTTTCCATTAATCTGGAGGATCGGATTTGATAAGATTGGATGAAAACGGACAGGCAGTCCGTTCTCATCTGATCTCCCAGAGAGTAAAGTAAGCGGAGATGGAACTGTCATCCACCTGCTCAGCAGGGATCAGCGGATCGATCCCCGCTAAGCTAAACTGAGTCAGTTGGGCACACTGCTCATGTGAAAGGGGCCTTAGTAGCAGGAGATATGAAACTATGTGGCTAATATGGTATGTTCCATATGTGAATGACCTCCTACCTTACCAAAGCAAATCTGATTTACAACAAAACAGTTATGTTCACTGAGATGACCCTGACATTTTATTTCAAAATGTACTTAATTTCATTTTTTTTTTTCAGTGTGTGTGTTTCTATGGTATTCTTTACTAAATCAGTCACCGCAAAATCTCATCTATCCCTGCTGTTCAGTCATTGCATGCCTCCTTGCAGACTCTATACTTTTCTCTTTTTTTTAATTAATTAAACCAGTTGGCCTCAAACAAATCTATGGGAACTTCCAGACTTCCCAGAGTAGAATGCAAGGACCAAAAACATGAGCAACCGCTAAACAGAAGGGAAATCAGAGGATGCCACAGAGGTAAGTAATTTACACACAACACTTATATCTTTAAAACTGCATCATATGAGCTATCTACAAATTATTGTTACCAAATTTCAGTATCACAAACATAAAGGTGCATATCCAGGGTCCCCAAAATAGACTGCAATTGCAACACATATACATGCAATGTGCATTGTATGCACACACAGATAACAAAGGCATCTATAGTTACTGTATATACCTAAAAGACTATACTAGTTTACATGCAAATTAAAAAAAAAAACTTAATCTTCTGTTGTGACTGATACTAGTTTATGGGCTATCAGACCTAGAAAGAGGGGGCCATAAATAACCTGACCACCTTCCCTACCCTCAAGCTGCAGTAGTACAGAAATGCTGTACACAGTGACTATTTCAAACAAGTCACTTAAATGCTAAACCTAGTGACACCAGAGCTCAACTAGAACCCTCAAACATATAGAATTCAATAAAGCACGGGTAAATGACCATCATTTTCCCGGCCCTAGACATTAAATAGAAAAACAGGAGGGCTTCAATGAACGTTATATTACATTTGAACTGATTGGTACTAAGCAGACCACAGAACTTCATATCAGAATTTTCAGATTTCAAATCCATTTCTAAACAAAAACTTTTTGGTTTTATAGAAATACTATTGTACTTTACATTCCCTTGAAATGTGAGCCTTATAAACATGGTCTGCTTTAGTTTACAGCACAGAACAAAATACAGTAATCACCACAACTTTTTTGGAGAGTGGGGGAAAGGATAGAAAATATTACTGCAGAAAAATATAAGCTGTTTCACCCATCTTGGAATCATTTAGGTTTCCTGCCCCTAATAATTGAGATTTTATTTAACCTGCTTGGGTGTAGTGCTTCCAATTATATTCTCCATAATATCAAGTTAAAATACCACTTCTAGGTACCTAACCTGTCATTATTACAACAGGATGTCAAAACTATATCTTAATATAGCAAAGCTCTCTAATTTTCAGTAAAGTAAAAGGAAAACCTATATCAAGCTTAAGTAGAACAAGCCAACTATAGTGTTTATTCTTTTAATAGATTATGTAAAATTATAATGTACGCTGTACTCAAACATTTCCATATTGTCACCTTCCCATACCTCAGACACGCACGGTATATTCAGCCTGATCATAACCACATGTTTGGCTTCTGGCTGCATAGTTTCTGTGAGCCATAGTGCTGGTAACACACATTAAAGCAAGGTTTTGTCATCATAGCCTAAAATTATTATTCAGGCTGTGAAGGAAATATTTCAAAGCTGTTTCCTACTCTTGAAATTCCCATTTAGCATTTGTTGTGGCCAATTTCACTTCCATGCTTTTATTTCGATGAACTTGCCTCCTCAGTCTAGCTCTCACCTCTTTTCAAATGAGCCATGTTGGCTCTGTGTCAACGTCATTTATGCTTTCAGTCTATTTACAAGTGGGGTAATATTACCAATGGAAGTTTAAGGCAACTAATAAGGTGTATGCCACCACCTGTTTACATGCACATATTTAAAATCTATATGAATTTGCAGACAAGAGTGCTGGAAGGTGAACTGAACAGAAGTAAGCTATTTGCTTGTTTTTGTATATGGAGTGTGTATTATTTTTTATAAAAACAAGAAGGTGCTTATACTATATATTTTAGAATGCAATCATAAACCACAACAGTCAGATGACAACATCCCAATGTAATCATGCCCCTACTGCCATGGTGAGCAAACTACTTTTTCTAACAGACTCATCAGCACATGCCTGGACACCCAGTAGTATTGGATACACAATTGTGAGTGTATGGGTCACAGCACTAGGCCCTTTACAGTTCAAGTGCATTTTCCCTAGTTATTCTATTGTGTGTCAATGCACTGATAGATCAATAGTCTTTCAGACACCATTTTAGATCAAGTAAGGAATGGGAAAAAAAAAATTATTTTTCCATCTCATGGGTGAGATTTCCCTTCACTTTCTGTCCTATAGACACAAGAGGAAGCAAGATCAGCACTTTAGAGTGAGGGAAACAGCTGTCAGCTGTCATGTCCAGTGTCCCCAGTGGAAGCTTTTCCCTCTATTCCTGTTCTGATTACAGCTCAACTTTTTGATTTTCCCTCTCTTTTAATCTGAGTAACAGGAGTAATGGGGACAAACAAAAAGGGTGAGTGTTTTTAACAGGGGCGCAGAAAAAAAAAAAAAACATTACAGAGTTTATAACCATATACCTCTCTATCAAGGAAAAAAGACAGAAATGTTGGCTTTAGAAATACCATGGGACCTATGTATTAAAAAAGAAAGAAAAAAAAGCTGCTTGAGTGCCTCAGCATATAAACCATGTAATGGGTCTAATATATTTATTACCTATGATAATCAGCTCCTTCTAGTGGCCATGATGCAGTATTTTCCTGAAATACCTCAATAAGGAAAATACTAACATACCTGATGATCCAGCGCTTCCTATACCTGGCTAGAAAGATGATAGCCAGATTTTGGATGAGTCCCTCCACTCCTACTGTTTAGCAATAGATTGACCATGTTAACTCCATCTTATTGAGAGAAAGAACTAGCCTACAGACACTGCAATGCCAAGCGTAAGTTTTACCAGGTCTGGCAGGGTTGGCTGGACTCACCAGGACTGGCTCCTCCTCAAATGTTACCCATGTCATGACCCTGTTATATATGTATATGTAGCTTACTTATCATTTGTATTCTCTAGTCAGTAGGACTCCTCAAGAGAATTGGTCTATGCTATGGAATGAGTCGTAGTAACAATATCTCATTTATCTCACTGTATTCATTCTCATATGCTTATGTATTTTATTCATGTGGTAAACTATGCTGACATTATATTTTTGCATATATTTTTTATTATCAATAAAAGTTTGGATTTAAAAAAATATATTGCATTTTGGCCACTAGATGAAGCTGACAATCACTGGTTAAAAACATTTTAAACCCTGTACAGGAATTATTTGCCTTGGCTGTGAAAATGTTGGGCATTTGCACAATGAATTTTCCATAAATGGACCCCCTTAACTCTAGGGTAAAACATAGCTGAACCCAAAATATAACATATCTGTGTAAAGGGAGCACTGGAGCACACACCGGCAAACCACCCAGTCTCAGTAAAACATATCAGATTCATCCCTTCCAAAAGCCACACCCCTCTAATACATGTTTCCCTCCCATGGGCTTAGTCATAGTACATTTGGTAAACCCAAAATGTATTATACTGTATTCCAGCATACCAGTCACCATGTGGTGGCTACATTAGTTATTTTTCCAGGCTCAGAACATTTTAATCATATACAGAAAATACATGCATATTTTTCCAGAATGCAATGTCCTTGTCTCTTCCTGTGAGCTGAAATGAAAGCATAAACATCTTTATCTTGTGTAAACTACTGACCACATTTATCCACTAGATCATGGGGATGAACAGAAAATCCATGTGACAACTTTGGCTTTTTCCAAAGCTACTATCAAGAAATTAGTGTAGCAATGAAGTGACAAGAAGCATGATATTTGCAGGATAACCAGGTGACAATTGTAAAAAAAAGCTAGAAAAAAGAAAACTAATGTAGCCACCACACCTAAAAACTGTTATTTACAATAGAGCATATGTATGGTTTTGGGTTTAGGCTTTAACTAGTGCCTAAGATGGCACCCAAAAAAAAAAAAAAAAATTACATAATTTATATTGTGTCGGTAACAAGTTTCATCTAAAACCTAGTCGTTATCTTCCTCTTATTGCAGAGATGCACATAAATGTAGGGATTCATACAGGCAGAATTAGGGAATATTCAGCTAGACAGCTTACAAGACTTGTAAACATGACACATTTTCTTTACCTCATTCCAGAGTCATTCAGTTTCACATATTTCTGTCACCACTCAATGTGCCATAGAAGAATGTTATACAACTGAACAATATGCTAGTGAACAGTTATTAAAAGGCAGCTCTAGTATGACTTAAGTGGACTTTACTTTAACACAAAGATGTACATTTGGTGCTATACTTAGGAACCACCTAACACTAGGTAAGATCAGGTAAGATCCCTTTCTCCTCCAAGCAGGTACTTACAATCATTACATTATAGCAGCAACCAAGCGTGGAAAAAGCAGACACCAGGAATCTAGGTCTGATTTTATCTCTGCGGCTAATCCCTTTCATTGGACTACATACACTCAGATAATGGAAACACGTCACTCAGATCCTCTGTCTGTTTGTGACAGGCTGCATTAGATTTGGTTTTCCAAAAATCCTGAAGCAAACTGACTGCTCGTTTGATGGCCAGAGGTGAATGTAAGGGTTATAAAAACAAATGCTACTGAAAAGTTAGATAAGCACCTCGGCGGTTACAGTATTACTCATGAATTTAAAATGAATACCATCATTTAAAAAATCAGTCTCCTTAATAACAGTTTAAGATGTATAATATATATACAGTAGGTAACCCAAAGCATAGGTAACCCATGAGAAATTATAACTAGTTTACATTGATTGCTCCCATGGTGCAGTACCTTACTCTGTTAAAATGTAAGAACTAGTGATGGGCCGAAATCCCCCCTGTTCGGTTCGCACCAGAACAATTCGAACAGGGAAAATGTTCTAGCGAACATGCAAACTCTATTATAGTCTATTGGACACAAATCAAAAGTCCTCATTTTAAAGGCCTATATGCAAGTTATTGCCATAAAAAGTGTATGGGGACCCAGGTACTGGCCTGGGGTTCATACAATATATATATATATATATATATATATATATATATATATATATATATATATATATATATATATATATGTATGTATGTATGTATACACCTAACCCAGAATCTGCATAGTGGGGTCACCCTGACATGGCAGAGTCAGTATCCTAAACTACACTACGGTCAACCTGACATGGCAGAGTCAGGTCACCTAAACTACACTACGGTCACCCTGACACTTAAAGGTATCTCTACAAAAACTAGATTATTGAATCTAACTATAATGGTATATAGTACCCTAACTACACTGCATATCCCTTTCCTCACAATAAAAGAACAGCTCCATACAGCAGAGAAACACAAATGCTTCCACTCTCTTCCACAGCCCCTGTATTATAGTGCTAGAGGTTTGGCGGGGCTATGTTATATACTGGGGGGCGTATTCACTACTGATTGGCCTCTGGACCCCGTAGTCACTCCAATCACATTCCTAGCAGACTCCTGCCCCCTCAATTGGCTTTTACTGATGTTTCTGGGCCAATCACGGGCTTTTAAAGCCCATTTCCTGTCCCATTGCATTTTGGGCGGTTCTGGTGGCCGAATTCCGAACTTTTACCGCAAAAAGTTCGGAATTCGGCTGAATTTCTAACACTCAATGTTTGGGTCGAACCGATGGTCAACCCGAACCGTTCGATCATCCCTAAATCCTACATTTATTTTAAGAGAAAGGCTCTACATTTACCACGTGATTAGTTCTAGTGCATAAAAAGAAAAACTGTATCTCATTCCCCAACATATTACTAATGAAATTCCAGTGCTCTCCTTTCATGTTTCTTGTTTACAAAGTTTCCCAATAAGGGCTCCACATATTTATTGCAGATGCAGGCATATTTTACAGTATTTCATACATATATAACAAAACCCCTTAAGAGAAAGCTACATATGCAATGGCGATCAGTGTAGGTAATTCTATATTTCCAATGCCATAATACATTTTCATCAATTTTTGTGTATCAGACTTGCCTATTAGTGTATAACATAGTGACATATTTCCTAATGTGTTAGAGTATGCAGGACATAAGCTTTCAATGTTCTATGTAAGCACTATCTTTACTTTCCCCTTCCTGAGGCAACTTTTCAAAGGTGTAGTTGTCTAATTACTTCTCCTCCCCTTATATTGTGACTGTATAGCTCAAGGAAATAAATGAACAAAAGAGTTTTGTGTCAGTCATGTGTTTGTACTCTCAGTTCTAAAATGTTATTAACATCGCTGTCTGGTGCACACATCTGCACGTTGAAGAATTTCTGTACTCATAGACAGCATAATTGTCAGAACTTAAAACTGAATCTGAGTTTCTATATCCACTTACCCAATGAATAAAATTCAAAGTACCAAAAAAAAAAAAACCTATAGAGCCAACCACAACTCTGCCCTTAGCTACATCACCAACTTCATCTCAAAACACCACCTGAACCATTCTTTTTGCTCCTCCCAAGACCTACTGCTCACTAGATCTCTTATCACCTCCTCCCATGGTCACCTCCAGGACTTCTCCAGAGCATCGCTCATCCTCTGGAACTCTGTACCCCAATCTCCAACAGTATCTGCCTTAATGCGATCCCTAAAAACCCATCTCTTCAGAGAGACCTACCCTGCCTCTAATTAATAACCTGTACCTTTCTGCATCTGTTCATCCCTAGCAGTTATTGCCTTTTTCATCACTTGACCCTTCCTTTTAGATTGTAAGCTCTAATTAGCAGGGCCCTCTGATCCATCTTGTATTGAACTGTATTGTGACTGTACTGTCTTCCTTCATTTTGTAAAGCCCTGTGCAAACAGTTGGCGCTAAATAAATCATGTATAATAATAATATAAATATTAATCATTTTAACTGAGCAAGTATAAAACTCATCCCTTTTCACTTCATCTGTCTGCAGTAAACCAAAGCTGTATCTCCATGCTTCCTAAATCAAATTGGGTTAGTAACAACAATGATGTTACAGATAATGATAATAATAATAACAATAATAATAATAATAATAATAATAATAATAATAATAATAATAATAAATAAATAAATATTAATAACAATAATATCATCATCAACAGAACATTTTATTCCTTTATGGAACCAATACTGAATTGGCTTCTCCATAATGTAAACAAATGATATAATCATTTAGCTTCAAGCTATTTTTTGGGAGGGGGGAACATGACCCTGTAAAACTGTCAGTTTAAAACAGACTGTTTGTCAATGGTCATTACAAACTATTGATAGATGCTAAAGATCCCTAACAAAAATTCTCTCTCGTGCTTTTCAAGACATTAATGGAACCATCCAAAAACAATTACACATAACTCTCATGTAGCCTCTGCTGTTATCAATGTCATATTCTTTTGCCATTATTCTCACACAAATCCTTTGCCTAAGGGAATAACCGCTGTTAGTGTGTAAGTGGCAAAGCTTAATGTCCTGAGCCAAAATGTGAGCTGGAAACTCTTGGATACGTACACAGATCAATAAAGCAAACATTCCTTCAAACAATGAAATCTTTACAGTGGTACCATCAGTGTTGTGACTGCAGGAGCAGTGGTTTATGGTTAGAATAAGTCAAAGGGTCACATAATAGAAAAATTGAGGCTGAAAATATCATATATTCACAATGAGAATTTATGCATGAAAGTTTTTGGGTAAGTTTTCCTCATCTAAAAGGCACATTTATTAAAGTACTACCTATGTACAGAAACAATACAGTATACAGTAGTAGTGACTGATCCTCTGCCTTTTCATAATCAGTAGCAACGGGTCTCAATAAGCTGATACCTAGCTTCCATCTTGAGTACCACAGGGCCAGTATATAAAGTCAAGATAATAGATAGACTGTCTATTTTGTGGTAATAGCTATGGTTAAATCAAAAATGCTACACACTAAAAGAGTGTATATTTTTTTTTTTTAAATGAGCCCTGGTAAATGGTGGGCTTAAATCATGTTTCCAACTCACTGAAGTGAAAATTGTTCCTGTATCTTATGTGCTTTAGCTAGATACAAAGACAAGTTGCATGTATTTATTTAACTACTCAATTCTTCCCAATTAATCTCCATGGAAACATAGTCATAGTGCACTAGCAGTGGAATCTTTTAGAGATGTTTATTCTTTGAGAAGTTATTAATTCCAGTGGCTTTACTTCAGCTTCAGTCTAATCCACCCCCTTAACAGGTTCTTTATTTATATCCAGTAAGCTTTGTAATTTAAATAGCTTGACAGTTTTTTTTTTTTTTTTTTTTATTGCTAAACTGAAGCTATGAAAAAAAAAAAAAAAACAAGCAAGACGTACAGAACAAAAAAGATATAATGTATAACAAAATACTATTAATAAAAAAACAGAATGTCAGAAAAATAAATAAAAAAGCATCTGGCAAACTTCAAATATGTTTGCATTTTCTTAATAAATAATATAACTAAAAGTGAGCTATCCACCTCCAGACTAAAAGTTGTTTATATCCAGACCTAATGTTGTCCATGTTTTTTTCCCTTATTTTAACTGATTTAAACAGAAGGTAAAATTATTTAAATGCTTTCCCAGTTATCAAAGGTCAAGATAATGGGAATTGCTTAGACAGTGTGGGATAGTTGCTGGCAATTTATAGCACCATTGAGTTTTTATGTCACTAGGGTATTCTGCAAAGGGATTTACACACCTGAATTCCAACATACACAGTTGTAGGCCTTCTCTCGTTTTCTGTTGGATTTTCCATTTCTTTTACTGTAGAAAACCAAGAACTTTGCCTTGGAGAGCAAAATTCTCAAAGGAGAGGCAGATGATGTTGGTATATGTGGGGGTTTTCTATAACTCAAGTTGTTTTGTGCAGAATGATTTTAAAAAATAGGAATAAGTTTCTTCAATTGCAGACCACAATATGGCAGTATAACAATCTGCCTGTAAATGTCTTCTTTATCTTTAAAGCTGCCTCTCTCACAGCTGGTACTCTTCACCAAAACTTGCAATGTCAACTCCTTTATATTATTTATGAATTTTGTAATTATTCCTGGAAGTAAAAAAAAAAATGAAAGGAATAATCTGATATTAACGACAATTGCAATGTTGTTTTCCTACCATGGAATGTACATTTGCAGAAACATATTCTAGAACATTGTTTCTCTGGATTCATTCCATGCCATACTGCATATCAAGGCAGAAATATGGAAGCTGTTATTGCTAAAGCTATCAGTGGTTACCTAAAGTCTGACAGTTGCTGGCCTGTCCACTAACTAACCTCACGCTAAGCATTGAGTATATTTGCTCAGACAGTTGGCAAATTTCAGGTGATGTCTCAGCTCCTAGACTCTCTAACTATATTGTTTAGCTGAGCCAATATGTAAAGCTACATAAGGTAGTAACAAATCTTTTTTTTTCCCCACAATAAATCAGACTACTGCATAGGCCTAATGGGGAATGGTTCTCTTTACCAATGGATTTGTTTAGTAAATTTGCTGATGCATTGACATAAGAAACTTACAATTAAAAACATGTCAAATCTGTGAGTGTTTTTATTTTGTTTTGACACTTTTTTGGTGAATGAATAGGGGTACAATGTACTCCATACTTATTCACATGGGGAGCTGGAAGCTGGAAGCTGGGGGTCCCCTTGTTAAAGGTAGCTTCCAGATTCCGTTAAGCCCCCTGCCTGCAGACCCTCACAACCACCCTTCTGGGTTGTGGGGAAGAGATCCTCCTCTCCATTAACATGGGGACAAGGTGCTTTGGGATCGGGGGCAGAGCCCCCCTGCCCCAAAGCACCCCCCATGTGGAGGGCATGTGGCCTGGTATGGTTCAGGAGCGGGAGCACTTCCTCGTCCCCCCCACCACATGCTCTGATAAGGGTCTGGTCGGGAATTTTTTTTTAATTCTGGTATGGGGGTTCCCCTTAAAATCTATGCCAGACCTAAAGGTCTGGTAGGGCTTTTGGGGTGACCCCATGCAGTTTTTTTTTTAAATATGGTGTGGGGTTCCCCTAAAATGTATACGAGATCCAAAGGGTCTGGTATGGATTGGGGGACCCCCACACCATTTTTTTCCTATTTTTGTATTGTCGGCAATATATTTGTTTTTATTCAGCCATCAGCGGGATAACTCGCTGACAGCTGATGACTCATCTGTTGTTAAGAATGTGGCAGCCAGCTTCCTGGCCCACTCCTTAACAACCAGCTATTCACTGTGGCCTTATTGGGCAAAGCCTTGCACCTGACAAGCAGTCAGGCGTATTGCTTCAGCCAATCAGGCCTTAGAATGCACTGTGCTACGCTCAGTACATTGTGGGGTGCTTGGCAGGTGAACATAAGACTGAGTGCCCTGAAAATTCGGGTGTTCGGCAAAAACCAGAACCGGCGCTGTTCAGGCCTGAACAGATGCTCAGCACGAATCGTTCGCCCATCACTAATAATGCCCTTAAGAACAAAGCATAAAATAACAATACAGACTTCAGACTGTGTCCCCACAATGTTCTTACTGCTGTGGCCTACATGTAACATTTCCAGAATGGGTCCTGTGTACTGATATGCATAGTCCACAACAGCCAAAAGAATCAATGGTTTACCCACCTGCTGCAGATATCTGTACCCAGTGCCTGAAAAAGGTCCTCTGGCACCCAAAATGAGGATACCAAAGCAACTATAGGTTTAAAAGAGGTAAAAAGAAGTTACACGCAACATTTCATGCATTCGTGTGATGCAATTCCATTTATTCTGATACTCAAAAGAAATGCCACCTGGTTCCCAGCTCAAGCCTGCTGCGCTTCCTGCCCTCAGCCACAGAGTACAAGTGGCAGTGGATCAGCACTCAAGAGCACCAGCAGCCCAAAAACCAGTCATAGAGATCTGTGCAGCATCATCTGAATGGAGCACCTGCTTTAACATACTAAAGTCAGATATTGCATTGATATCCCTGCTGTTTTGAGACAACTGAGTGATGCAGAGGCAGGAGAGACCCCCCCCCCCCCCTGTAGTTTCCTCTTCAGCCTATTTTGTATCCTGGCCCTGCTCATACCCGTCTCCTGAAATTAACAGAGGATTTTTCCTGAACCCCATAGCCCTGAACTTAACCATCTTCACTTGCACTATCAACAACTATGGCACATTAAAACTGATACTAGTGTCTTCAAAATGACTGCTTAAAAAAATAATATATATAATTGTTTTGCACAGAATATAAGTGATCAACCACTTCCACAAATACATATGGTGGAGCAGCAAAAAAAAATAAAAAATAAAAATCAGTAGGGTCAAGTCATGAGTCAAATCTTGGGGTCAGAATTCTTCTTTATGCTCAGCAAGACTTTTAGTTTTACTGCTGTTCCCTGAGCAAGCCCTTTAGTTACGCTACAGGTATTTAGAGATGCCTACTGTGCTTTGCGTTTTTTTTTTTTTTTTTTCTGGTGGAATCCTGACTTTTATACACTACATAGGGAATCACTTTCCTTCACATGCATTTTTAAACAAGTGCACAGTGCATACTGTTTATTCTGGCCATAAACAATCAAGCCAACTACTAGGCTTTGCATGCTACACTTACTAACATTTGCAAAAGAAAGACTGTCAAATTGAAGAAATTGGTGCCAATAAATAAAACACCTAAATTACTACTAATAGTTTCAACTAAAAAAAAACACTTTTACTTGAAAGTTAATTTGTTCTTCAGAATAACAAAGCCAGAACGGGCTCCTGTGAATATTGTTGCTTTTATAAAGGTGATTCAGCTTCGTTTTGTTTTTTTCTAAGGGTTTATTTTTTATCTGATACTGTGCAAATTTAAATAGACTAGTGTTACTTTTTAACAGTCATCGACTAACTGATAAGTTAGTCTACAAAAATGTGCCCTAAAGTATTAGGTTATGGATCTTCATTATGCACCTTCTAGTTTATAGATAACATGACATAATACATTTCTTTATGATTAACTTCACACCTTTAGAAGAGCATACATGGCTCGGGTTTCATGCAGTAATGAGATATTGTGAAATGAAAATTTTCGTGACCTCACATTGTCCTTTCAAGGATCGAGGCCTTTATGCTACATGGGTAAAATAAATTCTGCTGATGAACAAAGCCGAACAAGTCCAGGGGCAATGTGAACAAACACTAGCTCCTATTTACTGCACGTATGTCAAGTGGCAAGACTACAAGCTCTCGATAAAGGAATGCCATGTTTAGACCCCAGAGCTTAGAGGATCTCAGATAAAGACCAAGTAATGCAGGCATCAGAAATGTTTAAAATTTCTCCATGTTGGTTTCATGTTATGTAGTTCAATGTCTAGACAGATAATACTGTACAGAGAAATGCTGACATCTGTATACGTTAAACTTTGCAAAAAAAAAAAAAAAAGAGCAAAGAATCTGTATAAGATTATTAGATAAAAGTTATCTATAACACTATCATAGCTTTATTTCAGACACTGAAGTTCTAAACAGACAATACTACTTCAACTACCTGGAGAAAAACTACAAAGTTTATTTAAATCATTGAAAATCAGAATGTGGAAAGTGCACAAACCTATACATTTCAGTTTAGGGAAGTTGCATCAAAGACATCCTGACTAGCTACTAGAAGTTAGTGTAGCTTTCATGGTGCCATGTGTAGCAGCAATTGGATGTAGTTGTTTTGTGTTTTAACTTACCCCAAACTGGTCTACTCTAATTTTCGTGCTGCATGGTATACACTCAACACTCACACTGTTTATCCAGCCAGATTTAACACCTCCAACTCATGCTTTTGTTGTTATATAACTGTGCATAAATGATTTTTCTTACACACATGCACAAACACACACCAGGCATCTCACTTGTAGGGGATAATAAACTGGCCCAGTGGGTGATAAAGCATTTGCTGTTCATTAGCCTGGCACTTATCACTAAAAGGACTTTCATCCTAATTTACAGATTTTCATAACATATGCGGTAGAAAACCCATTAGCATAATTTAAGAAGAATCTGGCAGGCCAAAAATGCTAATTTAACATTTGATTAAGTTGACTTTGTGCTCACATCAAAACAGTGATCTGATGTCACCAATGAACATGTTTAAAACTTGTGATATAACTGTAAAAGCAGTAGTGATAACTCTTGGAGGTAAAAACAGAATTAACATCTCTGGTGTTTCAGTTGCCAATACTTTTTTGAGATGAGAAAAGGAAATCCCATCTTTCAGGGCTAAATAACAGTGCAGCTGTAAAATGCAGGTAAATGCAAGGACACCTTAAAACTTTGTATGTGTTCTGTTCACTGCATTGCTGCATTGGACTGCATTGCATTGCGTTAAAATGCAACATACATGCATTTTAAATCAATGCAATGGAAGTAAATGCATGACTCAAGTAAAGAAATTAGTCTGATTTGTGTTTTATGTTGTCCCTTACAAGCACCCATACCAGCAGCCATGCTTGGGGTATTGGAGAGTAAGGAAAAAAGTGTGTGAAGAGCAGGTGCTTTCTACTCTTTGAGAGCTAAAAACAAAAAGTTATTGGCAACTGAAACACTAGCCATGTTGATTCTAAGATGAGAAAAGGAAAGGAGGTCCTTACTTTCATGGGTTAAGGAGGTCACTACCTTTTAGTAGGATTTTTTTTTTCAAGGAGAGATGCCTTGATACTCCCACTCATGCTTTAATCAAACATACAAATAACCAGTGTAAAAGGCAGGTTTTTGTGAATTCACATAAGTCCTTTCAGGGCCATAAAAAATAAAATCACAGCCTATAGAAAGAATTTACTTTAAAATAAAACTACTCTTTAAAAAAGTTATGAAGTCCACATCAGCTAAAACACATAATGCTCTTGGAGTGTAGGCTCGAAAGCACAGCCAAATATCAACTCATATCAACATAATACTTGAAAGCTGAAGTGCACTAACATGGTAGCATTGAATAACGAAGAAGGAGCGCCCAGGAGATGTATACCCTTATAATGGCATATGTGCTAGGCCAAAACAAGGTCATAGCTGAAGAATCCCACTTCTTGTGTAGGATAGACAAATGTTGCTTGGAACTAATATGAGGAACACATTTGTCAGATTAGTTTTGTAGATATAAAACTGAAAGGAAAATGATGTGTTTTTCACCTTTAGACTTGTCTTATAGTAAAGAATAAGCTTCTTGACATGTGACATGTAATTTTCAGGCACACTTGTGCATGCAGGAATACAACAAAGTATAGAAATCTTCAATGTCATTTGCATGCCACTGCAATGTCAATCTCTAACGCTCTACTGCTGAGTCAATTTACAAGAGAGTTATTAATTTCAAGAAGATTTGACTATGTTACATAACATTATAAATACAGGTTGCATAACTTTACATATGCAGGCAATCAAGATCAATTCAAGCAAATTCCTGATTTTAAAACTATCATTGTTACTTCCATCAGATGTCAGAAACTTTGATTTTTGTAAAACATCAAAGAAAACTTCCTTTCATATGGTATGAGATTTCAACCTAATGATGTTCAAAGACAGCAAAATGCTTGAAATGATTTTAAAGTTTTGCTCATTCCTTTATGTGTTCACGTGTTGGGAAAGCTAATGACATACACAGTCATTGAGAATTGTACTAATAATTTATTATAAAGGACACTCTGCTAACATGTTATAATTTTGTCCCGAGTACCAATTATGAGTTAATATTAACTTTATGAAAAAATAAAGCTTAGAGGTACTAAATCTATAAATTGCAAATATTGGAAATCATTATTCTCATTTAACCACACAAGTTGGGCAATATATACCTTTAATAGAGTATCGTGTCATGGGCAACAGAATAAAATTAAAAGACAAATAGAGATATTGCAGATTTCTTTTTTACTTTCTTAATTTGTGTGTCTGCTTGCAAGTAATCAACAGTGGAAAATTAAAGGTTTAGCTCCTTTACTAAAGTTTTCAAAACCTTTACTTTGAGAGTAAGCGCTCTCACTAATGCTCCGATCTTAAATGCTGCAGGGAATTATTCAACATGGCTGCCCAGAGTGAATTTTGTATACCATTCCTGTAACAATAATCTGGATACTAACTAACTTTGTGGAAACATTATTCTAATTAGTGGTGGTTTATTAATGACACATTCCTCAAGCAGGAATCCAAAAACGTTAGTTTTGAAAACTGGATATAGTTTAATTTGCTTTTGGGTAGACATTTTTTTCAATTAGTCCAAAGTTTTGCTTTTAAAAAAAAACATCAAAAACTAGAATCAAGTAACATTAGTTTGAAAGGCAAATCTCTAAATTGTCTTGTTGCAAATACATGCATGTCCAATGTGCAGTGAAGGGTATAATTAAAGAGTTGCAAAGATCCCAAAATTCTCCTCAGATCAGTCAAATGTATATATAAGTATTCCAGAAAATACAAAAACTTGAATAATTGGCTAATCTTTTGTATCAATCATTCCTATTCTAATAAGTTCATCTATGTTTAGTGTAGGGAACAATTAAATACTTAAAGAGACTTCACAAATTCTGACTGTGCTAAAGATGTCATTGGAGATTTACACTCTACCACATTTGCATAACCAAATGGAAAGCCAAACTTGCTGTAATTCAGTCAGTAGAATATTTTGCTCATTTGTTTAGGTAAAGGTAACGTGTAAGCCTTGTCTCCTGCCTAGCTATGCATCTTGCACTAATAGGACATCAGAAAGTAAACATGTGGTTAATGTCTAACCCTCATGGTCCTCTTTTATACCAGCCTCAGACACCTAAGTAAAACGAATTGTGCATGTTAACTTTTACCACTTAGACATGCATTTGGCAGTCTGAGAAATGACAGAGCCAGAAATGGACCTTTGAAAACTAGTGACCATAGGAAATTAGGTCTGGCAGGGATTTAACCCCTTCATGAATCACTCTGGAAATGTTTTTAGAACAAGTGTTCTGCACATTTCAGATGTGTTTGACATCTAATTAGCCTAAAAAAAACAAGAAGCCCAGAATCACTATTATTCTTCAAAACAAAATACTTACAACTGGCAACAAGGATTCCACTTCGACAAAACAATTATACACAAGGAAAGAAAGGACTATTGATGCTACAATAAAATAACAAAAGAAAAAAGCAAGTACAATTTGTATTCTTTTACTCTGCATGTGTCTTCTCACTTAGCTGAGCCTTAAAAGAAAAAAAAAAACCCTAAGTGCTCAATCTGAAGGAACCTAAACTAATTGTAGGAGATATGTAATAGAATTTGATCTCAATCAAAGCTTGAAGAAGTTACAGGAATCCTAAGTTCACACAAGGCAGCTCACAACCTTCTAATTTAGTGTCTATTATGCTAAGCTCATCTTCCAGCGGAATTTTATTGCCTTCATACCTGTTTTGCCTATGAATTGTTTTATAGAGAGGGGAGTGACAGTCTGTAAAGGAATACACTGAAAATCAGCAGAAAATTAGACTTAAAGGAGTTCATTCAATTAAGGCTCATTTTATTATATGTGACAGCTTTATTACCAGGACTTGTTAACACACTTAAATTGTGTAGTTAGACAAAAGCATATACAAGATGAGATGATGAGAAATTTTGCAACAGTTAGAGAAAAAAATGCATCAAAATTAAACAGAGGGGAAAAAATTATATATATATATATATATATGTATATATATATATATATATATATATATATATATATATATATATATATATATATATATATATATATATAGAGGCAGTACTTTATTTACAAAAGGCAGAAACGTGACGGGACTATTAAATGTATGTACAAGCAGTTTCTTCTCTGAAATGAAGTGTGAAAACAGCATTCTGCTCTCACAGATGTGTTTTTCACACTTGTGTCATATCTTCCTATCACAGAGATGGCATGCTAGTACCATAAAAAAGAACTTATTTCCTCCAGTACACAATTTTACCATGCATTATGCTGCTTATCCCCACACCACAGCTATATAAACAAATCTGGCTTGTTTTAGTATTCTGCTAAAAGCCACAAGCAGAGTGTGCTACATTCCATGAGGTGCCTCTCTTTCCTCATGCTCCTACTTTCTATCCATATTTCCATTTCGTAGCCCTTATAGGTTCATTTCCATTGTGTGGTAGAAAGCAAAAGAAACCGAGCCAGTACATTTATCTTCTCTTCCAAGGCTGCAATATCACTCCAATTACAGTTATGGCATGTTCACCTTCATAACACAGCTATATATTACAAGCCTTGCAGAGCTACTTTTATTCTTTCCAGATTGTTGTAGCCTTTGTGTGATAAATCTCAAGTGAGTTTATTCTAAATAAAATGCTTTTCCCATCAGACCTGTTTACAAAAGAAATTAAGTAAACCACAAACTGGCACCAGTCCCAACTAGCATAAACTACATTATATTAATCTTCTTATGTTACCAAATCACAAAAAAAACTCCACTCAGTCAATTTTTACAGTCACGGTTACTGTGTTCCCTACAAATGAATGACAAATGAGTTGCGAAGAAGTTACATCCAAATAGATTCTAATTTGTCTAAAAATAAAGTGTTTTCTATAGCATTTATGCTGATCAGGGTTAATCTAGTATTAAGGTGATTTGCAGTATTGTAGCCACGTGTATAGCAAATAAACTTAGGGATTAGTTTAAAAAGTATAGAGCAGAAAAAAAGAGCTTACCTCTGTAGGATAATTTGACCCTTGGCACGTTATTTTTGACATTCTGACAGTTCACCCTTGTTGTTATTGATACTCCCAAGAAAAGAAATGCAATCCCAGTAAAGGAGCCCATGCTGAGGAGCAAGCAAATCCTAGATCTCTCTGCAGCTTGGTGTCCCCTTGCTGCAGTCTTAAGGGTTCTTACAAGTCTGGGGAAACAGGTGACTTAGGTCAGTTTCATTTCAGCCACACAGGTAAAATTAGGCTCACCATCCCTCCTTCTGGAAAAAGATTGCAAAGTTCTGGCAATCTGGAGCAATGTGAAGCAGGCACCGGATAATGAGGCACAACTGTTGTGTAGAGAGAGGAAAAAAAGAGTGAGTGCTGCAGTGCTTGGGCTTAAAGATCCATTTGCTTCATTGAAGGATCTCCTCTGCTCTCTGCTCTGCTGCTGCTGCCCGATGGAGGAATCACAGCTCTTTGTGCTTCAGTTCACTGTGTGGGAGCTGAATGAAAGGAAGACAGGAGCCAACAGAGCTGTACTACTGACTTTTTCCTGTCCACATGCACACAGATGATACAGGATCTCTCAGACAGGTTTTCCTCGGAACAGCAAAGGCAAACTGACAATGGGAGAACAGGCAAGCTCAACCCACTGCCTTTTCCTGCTGTCACATAACACATGCAAAAAACATCTAGTAGAGATTAGAGGAGGGAGCAGAAACCTGCACCAAGCATGTGGAAGGCAGGCAGCCAGAATTTACCTTTAAAGGCATAGGCTGGCTTGAACTTTACTGAAAGAGAACAGCAGCAGCACAATCCAGCTTGTCAATGAAACATCACTGCACATTTCATAGGCAGGTCACTAGTTAAACAGCATGCCAATAAACTTGACTTGTATTTATTCTTTAAACATGCTCCTTTTTCTTGACAATCCTAGTGGGAATTTCCTGGTTAGAGCTCTCAGAGCAATCTGTTCAAGACAAGAGTCACTCTGCTGGGGATTATAAATCATATTTGCTGATTCTCCACAGGATTCTTCCAATTCAAACATATCAGCACACTTCCAGCCTCTTCGGAAATCCCCTGATTATTCCATTAGTCAAATTACACCAGTCTCACCCTCCAAAACCCCCCCACCACCACCACCACCACAAAGCAAAAGGTCTGTGATGATGTGTCAAATCCCTTTCCAGTTGGAGAGATACAATTTTCCATGCCATGCTTCTAGTCAATTACTCCTGTAAACACAGCAGAAGTAAGCCTTCACAAACAAGATACTCAAAGCAGGTTTAACCATTCCCCTCTAATGTGCTTCAATCTCAAACCAATTGAGCAAATTGCAGAAGCTTTGAAATCTCATAATCTAATTGCAATAGCCTAACCTCTTCATTTAAATGTGGAGAGGAGGAAAAACTGCACAGGAGACCTTCAACCTTGCAGGTCACATTATTTAAAGTGATATAAAGGTTTTGTTTTAATTAAGCAGCATTAGATGCTAATACGTTAAAGATTTAATTTCATGGTGTGACAAAACCTGAAGCATCAGTGCCAATAATAGCTAGCTAACGTACATAATAGAGGGAAACAAAATCATTTTTCACAAACTCTTCAGCTTCCTGAACTGTATTTGTCACTCCCACCATTTAGCATCTGCCAAATTCAACATTTCTATTGATCAGTAATGGTATTGTGTAAATAAAATGTCTGCTTAAGAGAAAAAGTTGATTTTGGTGATTCCCACACTTGTTCTATCCAGACTCCAGAATACTTTCATGCTTCAGGCATTGGATTAAAGGTCTTCAATGACAAGAGGCTCCTGTCTGTATTGCAGGGATTACCACAGACATTCACTCTGTAAAGGAATTCATGCCATTTTGAGATTATTTGCTGCATTTGCCTAATTAATTTTCTGCCATTATACATTTCAAACAATGGTGTACGCAACACATAAATGATGCTCCATTGCTGAGCTGAGCAGAGAATACAACATTGGATATGCAAATGGAGTCATTATACTACGTTACAGCTATCATGAAGAAAAATCACCATTCACATCCCTTGCTCACACAAAAGCAAATCAAAGAATCTGTACATGAGAGTAATTTGGTCTGTGTCTAGTATATAATTACATGTAGCCTTAACCTTTCTCTGTGTGCAGCAGAGTTTTTTTGAAATAAACACTGCAGAGATACTATGTTACTGCATTTAAAAGTACATATTGTAGCGTTATACATATATACATACTGTAAATATATATGTATATACATATATAAATACTATATTAAAAAAAAAAAATATATATATATATATATATATATATATATATATATATACTTAGATTTTATAGGTATTCCAGTGCAAACATGAAGAAAAAAAAAAAACATTGTCAATTCATACAGGAAAGTATGTCTAAATTGCAGCCTAATCTGAATTAAGCACAGCTTTTTGTGAATGGTCATTGCCTCTGGTAACTTTTTTATTTATCCACAGCCTATAAACAGCACCTTTCAGTGCTTGTTGGACAATCTCCGCATTCTCAGCAATAGTTAATACAGCATGGGAATGGTATATGTGAACTTGTGGAGAATGATAAGTAGGAGAATAATATTTTTTAGCCACAAAGTCCTTGGAGGTTGTCATCCAGAGGTTTGTCTCTTAAACAATTCCAATTTCTTTTTAAAAATGGGCATATGATCTTGTTAATAATTAGGTACATTGATGATAAAGCATGGAACAACACAAATGACTAAGGCTCCATTCACATATTGGCGTCCCAGATCGTGGGCAGAATCACTGCGATTCTGCCCACAATCCTGAATCACGGCAAATCTCGGGACGCCCGTGCTATTCCCATCACTTCCAATGACACCCCAAATGTGGCGCAATTTTGCCACGATTGTCGCCAGACGAATCTTGGTAAAATCGCACGGGCGTCCCACGATTTGCCCTGATTCAGAATCGTGCCAATTATGCCCACGATCTGGGATGCCAATATGTGAACGGAGACTTAGGCTACATTCAGACTACCAATTAAGGCAGGTGTAAATTGTAGCACCAGACGTATTCTGTTTGCAGCTGAGGATGAAAGCAAACAGAATCGCAGGACACCTGTCGCCCAAAAGAAGTTCTTGTACTCGCACAGGCATGATTCAGAATCACGGGCAGAATTGCGTCGATTCTGCCTGCGATCCGGGATGCCAATATGTGAACGAAGCCCTAGGCTTCTTCAGATTGGCGATTAAGGCAGGTGTAAATTGTAGCACCAGACATATTCTGTTCACAGCTGAGGATGAGAGTGGCTAGGTACAGCTGCCTGCCCCATTCACCGCTGTTGGAGGCTGGATGCTACAATTTGCACCGTTGGTGTAAATGCAGCCTAGAAATGTTTACTACTGAGAGATCTAAAAAATATATCCCTTTAAGTAAGGAAAAAGATACTGACAGGCATGAAGAGTCGGCACCCAGAGGTGTCTGCAGATACCTCCAGTAGTTTCCTGTTCCCTTCATTCTCTTGATTTCCAGGTCACTATGACATTCAGGCGCAAAGCGTTAGAACTTTTTGATAGTACTAAGGTTTGCTCATTTATTCTTGCCTTTTGTACATTCCAGTTGGCCAGTAAGACAGCCTGTTTAATGTGCCAATTGGAGTTGGGGGATGGTGACAAGGCAAACACTACAAAGAAGTTTTGGAACTTTGCCTTTCAGAATGGCCTGGAATTTGGGTAAAGCAGGAGGTAGTAAATGCTGTTTAAAGCACAACTCCAGGATATTAGCAATTCATCTCTCAAGCCTCCCTCCTCAATCTAACTACCTGCTAGAAGGAACAAAAAACTATCCAAATACTCATTTACTTACCTGATTCCTCTTCTCTGTACTTCCTGGGATCCTTCTTTGGGTGACTACATCACTGCCTTCATAAGGTGGGGATCTCCTATTGGTGGAGGCGACACTCCCAGCAGCAAGGTCCCCTCTCATAGGCTCCAGAGGCAAAGAACATCATTGGGTGGTGAGGGGACCAGTGTCCAGGAAGATAGCAGGCAGGGAAAACGTCTGGTCCCCAGGGCAGGAAATTAGCTCACAGGGAAAACTGTAACTTTGATCCAGTACACTGCAGAATGGTTTAGGAATAGGTGTTTTGAATCTAGGCTGAGGAGTAAAAGTTGATGCACAATGCACAATTGAAATTAAATTTTTGACTGTTTTTGGGCTTTAACTGCCCATCAGTACACTGATTTAATTTGCAACAATCAGTTAAATCTCTCTGTTGCAAACATATTGAATTGCTTGTGCAATAGATGCCTAAATTCACATTGGAACATCTAGCACTCATGATACTCAAGATGCCCTGACTACCCTGGTGGGCAAAGTCGGTACATACTGTAAATGGTGGACATAGTATGACCATTGCAAACATTGCTTACATACGGGGCACATACATTTGACCTTGAATACATACATTGAATTTTAACAAGCTTCCCTTGCTCTTTTGGTCCATTAAATATACCATTGAACGTGTTTTGTTATATCAATTCAGTAGGTACTAAAAAAAAAAAAACACATGTTGATCCTGCCAGAAATCCAGTACACTCTACAATGGTATCTCATCTGAATTATCTCTTAGTCCAGGTTAAATCTGTAAACTGTAGAACACCTCCCCCTGTGTAATGGTAAAAAGTGTGTGTGTGTGTGTGTGTGTGTAGGGGGGTGTTCTGTAATGCTAACACTTCCTGTCCTAGGTGGATAATGCTGTTCCTCAATAAATACAGTACAGTGAGTGTGAATTTTCACTCTAGCACAGGAAGTGTGTTACTAGCTGGATCACCGGGTGAAAATAAAGGAGAAAAAGCCTGAAATAAAGGACACGTTCTAAGGACTCACTACACCTTAAAGTAGCATTAATCCCCAAAACAAAATCAAATATACTGCAGTTTGCCAATCCTTAAACTTAGTGACTGCATTCGTTTCTTTTTTTTTTCATGCTTGACTTTTCACCTGGTGATCTGGTCAGTAACACACTTCCTGTATTAGGGTGTCTCCACTATGGAGGAGCAACAGAGACATCTTTGGACAGCAGCATTGTCAATCTGGGGAGTGGGTAGTTTTACAAACACTAGCAAATTTAGATGAACTTGACTAACAAATGAAAACCAAATTCCTGCTAAAACTTTTTAGGCAGCTATACCATTTTGTTTTTCATCTTAGGATAAAGGTTTACATACATGAATACAATTTAACCATTGTAAGCACCCCTGTCAGCGTTAAATAGTTTGATCAACTCTCTAAATACCACTTTGGCTGTTAAGGGAAGTTGAAAAAATAAAAGGCTGGATGGATTTAAATAGGTAAAAAAAAAAAATAGGAAAACTAATGTAGCCACCATATCAAGAATTGGTGAGCTGCAATATAATAGATTTTTGGTTTAGGGTTAAATAGTGATGTCATGTGTGTTGACATGCAATGTCCAATGTGCTGAATCTTTAAAGCAGTAATAATCCCAAAAACAAACTTTTTTTATCTTGCAGCTTACCATTTCTTAGATAAAATGGCTGCATTAATGTTCTCATATATCCATCTGGTGATCCAGCCAGTATGTCCGTTGTTTTACAAAAGAAGAAGCTCTCCAGCAGAAGTATCAGTCACAGAGGTGAGACAAACCCTCTAACACTAGCAGGAGTGCTTACAATGGCCAACTTTTTCTTATTTTTTTATGTAAAACCTTTATTACAAAAGGGAAAACTGTCTGCTGTAACTCCCTTTAAGCCTAGTACACATGGACTGAATGTCGGGTGGCATTGGCTGGATTCTATTGAACATTGACATTCAGCCCCATGTGTACTGCATCTGGTCCAACAGAAGCCTGCCATTTGGTCGACTTCTGTCGATAGGGCATGAGCAAGAAAAAAGGTCTTCCAATCAGCTCCAGATCAGCGCTCTCATTCCATGATCAGAATGTTCTGGTGGGTGGACTTCCCCCTGTTCAGAACACAATAGCACAGCAGGTGAGATCGCTGTACTAACATCAGATATTCAGTACAGGGGCTCCTCCTAAGCTGTCAGTTTTCTTTTTTTTTTCAGTCCTGCTGGGTTAAACAAAAATGACTACTAACATGTTCTAGGCTTAAAAGTGTTAGCTTGAATTTGGCTTCAATTTGTTCATTTAAATCTGCTAGTGCATCTAAAGCCCTGCAATCATGATCAGAATAAAGTACAAAAAATACACACTTTCGAAGTGGTATGATAATCTGATCGTTAGTTCACTGCTTTCATCCAAAATTTTCCAAAGGGACAAACACAATTTTTTTTCTTGTAATATACCAGATATGATTTTAATTGATACAGTTTTCATCTAAAAACATAATACAAATACATTACATCACTTCTGAATTTTTATTCTGTTGTACGAGCATTGTCGTACTTAAGTAACCTATTCGTTTTCGATACGGAGGCTAGCATGCAAACAAAAAAAAATGGATGATCATTCGTCCAATACTCTTATTGTATTTACTAGGCTTAACACTCCCCTCCTCCCAGACTGACAATGCTGCTGCCCCAGAAGGTGCCCCACTATGCTCCTTCTTCCAGAGTAGGGGGCACCAGTGCCAGGACAAGGGGTGGGCAGGAGAGGGGTTGCCCTGGGTGCAATAGTTTATTGCAGGGATGGGGGGGCAGCTTGACCCTAAACCTAAGGAAGGGGGGGGCACAGTTTGGCACCCTTGCCCTGGGCGCTGGATGACCTTGTCCTGGCACTGGGGGGGCACTCTAATACAGGAGTTGTGTTACAGAACGGGGAAAAAAAGCCTAAGAAAAGAAAACATTTGCAGCCATCATATCTATTGATTGTTAAGCTGCAAAATTTTACATTTTTGTATGTTTTTTTTAATACCTCTTTAAGGATCCTAGTGCCACTGATAAATACAGCATGCAGGTTTTATGAATAGTGATAAAATGTGTTGGAAAATGCAGGCAGCTGATTTTTTTTTTCTTTTTGTACTGCAATGCAGCCCCTGTGGTGGAAAAAGGCATGATAAACTTGTATTGTATATTCACTGTTTCTGTATTCGGATGCAGTAAAACAATTGCATACAAATACACTACAGTCATATCAGATGGCTGCCTAGCTCTCACTATTCATTATCATCTGCAAAACTCTGAACGTCACCATGATACCTGCCTCCAATCAACTAACTTTATACTGGATGATGTCACACAAGTGGGTTCACATACTGGTATAGTAGTGGGAAATGTGATCACATTCAAATCAGTACCATGCTAATGTAGAAATACTGCTCATTTTCTATAAAGCAATTCACTGTCTGTGTGCATGTGGGATCTACAAGGGCAGATCATAAGAAAAACATGATCGCATGTCTATTTATGTTCAACTTTACTTTTGTTAGTGTATTTTAATTTGATTAAATAAAAGATAATGTGTTATCTACTGCAGTCAACGTTTTATACTCCCTAATCAGAGGGATCACATAGGAAATGAAAACTGATGACATCTGCATTTATAGAGCCAGCAATAATTGCAGAGTCACCATTCCCAGTAGGATGGCAGTTTGCTGCAGTTGTTTATTTAAGCAGATTATCCCTTCTCTTTCCTCTTTTTTTTTTTTTTTCTCAGTTTGTAAGTTTTGCTCAGATGATTTAAAAGGTTAAAACACAAAATAATAAAGAAAGGCAGTGAGGGAAACAAAACACACAAAGAAAAGGCAAATGGCAATAGCCCCCCACAGGTTTATGAAGTGGCAGAGATTAATGCAAGACTAGGCCAAGGAGGACAGATGTAGCTGTTAGCATGAAAGTGTTAATAGGGTTGTGCAGATGACTGCGTGACCATCAAAAAGCTGTAGGCAAAGGTGTCATTGCTTCTAAAGTAAATTGCAAAGTGCCAACTTAGGCATACATATCAAGTACAATACTTAATGATGCAAGAAAAGAAGCAGTCAGTTTATTTTAAATGCAGTTGTCAGATTTGATGTGATTTAGCCAAAACTACTTTCTGAGATTTTTTTTTTCAGTTTTGGATAGAGTTGGGGAAAGATATGACTTCATGTGAAGGTTTTATTGCTGTTATTGTCACAGTAGAAGTTATTTCCCCCACCTCCTGTGCTAGGAAATGTCTATGCTGGGAAGATTTCTCTGTTTTATATAATCATTTAAACAATTATGTGAGGGGTTTGATTCATAAGGTCCTTTTGCTGAGACTGCTGCAATCCCTGTTACTATGATACTGAAATCCATGTATTGTTTAAATGGTTGCTGCAACAATAATAATTTCCACTTTCCTCCTTATGCAATTAACACTATATTGCATACACAGGGATTGTAATGTTACATTTCATTGCTTAGAACTATTTTTAGCAAAAGGAAACAGAAATTGTCAACGTGCGGGAAAAATATAAGGTAGTTGCCATAAATCCACGTTGCTTGAAGATAATTGTTACTGATCATATATGGTACCATTATCAATGCCAGGCATGTCAAACTGGTGTTGTCCCTTTAGCTGTCTCTTTTTAGCCATTGGCCGGTTTACAAATGATTTGAATTAAGAAGTAGACTGTTCTGTAGCACCTAAAACTTACAGTTTCATTTTTCATATCATATATTCGTGGGCTGAATGACACATTGCATTTTTTATTTCTAAGGATTCCAGTGACAAGAGCTCCCTTCCTTCATTGTTAGTGCTATCCTCCTTGTTTCAACCCCTCCAGTTGCATTCTCTATAAGGTTCACAGCCTGCACACCTGAGATTTAACATTTATTTTTTAATAGATATGCAGTTCAATGCATTCATATTATTGTAAATTATCTTTTTTTTCCCCCAATTTATTATTTAGAACAAGAAAATTGAACATAAAAATAGCTTGAAAAGTAATTGTACAATGGTAATCAGAGAAAAAGGTATTACAGCTGGTGAAAACTGTTTCTCACTACAAGAACCTTATGCACGTGGGCCTAGTCTCATCTCTTATAATAAGGAAGTTGAATCTTAAGTGTAAAGCAACTTGTGGGCTAAAACATGAAAGATTGTTTGAAGTTTAAAGGTGCAAGCTGTGCACCTTGTTGGCTTGCAGGTTGTAGTGGCAGTAATCTGGTTTCATGTTGGTATTGAGTGTGTGGGGACCCCAAGTAGGTTTTTCAGGGCCAGCTTTGAGAGTCACATTGTGTGGTTCTCTGTATGCTAATGGATACCTTGAATTGGGTTGAGGGACAGGACATGTCTAGCAGCAGGGACAACTTCATAGTGAGTTGGGGGTAATGTTGGGTAGATGTAGGGGGTGGTAGGTAAACAATGGACTTAAAGGTCCTGTCTAGAAAATGAGAAGGCAAGGTGAGGGAAAGCGAGGGGAGACAAGGGGAGGGGAGTGGAGAGAGGAAGGAAGGAAGAAAGGAAGAAAGAAAGAAAAAAGGGGGGGGTTAAGGGATAGGGGTTATTGCCACTTACTACCTTCCTTGGTGTTATTTATGGAGTTTGCTTTTTCATCAAAAGTGAAAATTGATGGTAGAGGGGGACAACCTTCTTAGGAAGAATATTTACAGGTATGGCAATTTGTGTTTAAGTGAGAGTACTGTCTCAATGGGAGTCAGTTTGTATAGTATAACGGTTTTTCTGTCAGATGGGGGTATTACACAGACTAAAGAATTCCTGGGTTGACTGAAAGTGTATCCAGCATGCTCATTTCTTCCTAAATTTTGTGGGTGTGTCTCGTGCTATATGGATTAGTTCTTCCATCTCAGCTACTTTACAAATTCTGTTAAACCATTCCTTTAATGAAGGGACACGCGGGGAACCGCAGTGTATCAATATACATTGTTTAGCCACATTAATCATATGCATGGCTAATGATTTGTGATAGGTTTTGTGCGGTAAGGCAATATGATGTAAGAGAAATTGGGCTGAGGACATTTCTAAGTCGTACGATGGTACAAGAGTGGTAATGCGATGTACTTGTAAATAATCTTTATCATCTGGTGGTAATTGGATTAAAAACATTCTCTTTATTTAGATTGTGATTATACATGTATATGGGTGCATCATGTGCAAGCTCTGATTCCTGATTTGTAGTGCTGTACAATGGGTACACATTACTTTTCAATTTAATGTTGTGAGTTTACTGTACCACTCTGGGAATTAATTCTCTATATCTATTTGTGGCTGAAATTTAATCACAGCAATTATTAGGCAGCTTTAGTGATTTAAACTAAGTCTAAATATCCACTTGGGTAATCACAGTGGCTAAGCGGTTAGCACTTCTGCCTGGCAGGACTAGGGTTGTTGATTTGAATCCCAACCATGGCACCATCTACATGGAGTTTGCATGTTCTCCCTGTTCGTGCATGAGTTACCTCCCACACTCAAAAGACATGCTGGTAGGTTAATTGGCTCCTGCCTAAATTCGTCCTAATATGTGCATGAACAAATGTGTGCTAGAGACCCTAGATTGTAAGCTCCTGGAGGCCAGAGATTGATGTACAATGTACAATATACAACATAAACGTTAAGTGCTGCATAAATTGATAGTGCTGTATAGGTACCTCTAAAAAAAAAAAATATATATATATATATATATATATACACGTGTATGTATATATATATATATATATATATATATACAGTATCTCACAAAAGTGAATACACCCCTCACAATTTTGTAAATATTGTATTATATATTTTTAAGTGACAACACTAAAGAAATTACACTTTGCTATAATGTAAAGTAGTGAGTGTACAGCTTGTATAACAGTGGAGATTTGCTGTCCCCCCAAAATAACTCAGCACACAGCCATTAATAACTAAACCACTGGCAACAAAAGTAAGTACACCCCTAAGTGAACCCCTTTAACCTCTGCAGCAATGCTGGTAGCACTCACACATCTATTTCCCAAAGACATCCTCTGGATATGACACTGAGCACCTGCACTCAACCTCTTTGGTAAACCATGGCGAGGCCTGTTCTGAGTGGAACCTGTCCTTTTAAACCGCTGTATGGTCTTGGCCACCGTGCTGCAGCTCAGTTTCAGGGTCTTGGCAATCTTCTTATAGCCTAGGCTATCTTTATGTAGAGCAACAATTCTTTTTTTTTAGATCCTCAGAGAGTTCTTTGCCATGAGGTGCCATGTTGAACTTCCAGTGACCAGTATGAGAGAGTGAGAGCGATAACACCAAATTTAACACACCTCCTCCCCATTCACACCTGAGACCTTGTAACATTAATGTGTCACATGACACCGGGGAGGGAAAATGGCTAATTGGGTCCAATTTGGACATTTTCACTTAGGGGTGTACTCACTTTTGTTGCCAGCAGTTTAGACATTAATGGCTGTGTGCTGAGTTATTTTGAGGGGACAGCAAATTTACACTGTTATACAAGCTGCACACTCACTACTTTAAATTGTAGCAAAGTGTCATTTCTTCAGTGTTGTCACATGAAAAGATATAATAAAATATTTACAAAAATGTGAGGGGTGTACTAACTTTTGTGAGATACTATATCTATGTATATATATATATATATATATATATATATATATATATATATATATATATATACAGTGCCTTGCGAAAGTATTCAGCCCCCTTGAACTTTGTGACCTTTTGCCACATTTCAGGCTTCAAACATATAGATATAAAACTGTAATTTTTTGTGAAGAATCAACAAGTGGGACACAATCATGAAGTGGAACGGAATTTATTGGATATTTCAAAGTTTTTTAACAAATAAAAAACTGAAAAATTGGGCGTGCAAAATTATTCAGCCCCCTTAAGTTAATACTTTGTAGCGCCACCTTTTGCTGCGATTACAGCTGTAAGTCCCTTAGGGTATGTCTCTATCAGTTTTTCACATCGAGAGACTGAAATTTTTGCCCATTCCTCCTTTCAAAACAGCTCAAGCTCAGTATGGTTGGATGGAGAGCATTTGTGAACAGCAGTTTTCAGTTCTTTCCACAGATTCTCGATTGGATTCAGGTCTGGACTTTGACTTGGCCATTCTAACACCTGGATATGTTTATTTGTGAACCATTCCATTGTAGATATTGCTTTATGTTTTGGATCATTGTCTTGTTGGAAGACAAATCCCTGTCCCAGTCTCAGCTCTTTTGCAGACTCCATCAGCTTTTCTTCCAGAATGGTCCTGTATTTGGCTCCATCCATCTTCCCATCAATTTTAACCATCTTCCCTGTCCCTGCTGAAGAAAAGCAGGCCCAAACCATGATGCTGCCACCACCATGTTTGACAGTGGGGATGGTGTGTTCAGGGCGATGAGCTGTGTTGCTTTTACGCCAAACATAATGTTTTGCATTGTTGCCAAAAAGTTAAATTTTGGTTTCATCTGACCAGAACACCTTCTTCCACCTCAGCTGTAGATCTCTGCAGTTCATCCAGAGTTATCATGGGCCTCTTGGCTGCATCTCTGATCAGTCTTCTCCTTGTAGGAGCTGAAAGTTTAGAGGGACGGCCAGGTCTTCGTAGATTTGCAGTGGTCTGATACTCCTTCCATTTCAATATTATCGCTTGCACAGTGCTCCTTGGGATGTTTAAAGCTTGGGAAATCTTTTTGTATCCAAATCCGGCTTTAAACTTCTCCACAACAGTATCTTGAACCTGCCTGGTGTGTTCCTTGTTCTTCATGATGCTCTCTGTGCTTTAAACGGACCTCTGAGACTATCACAGTGCAGGTGCATTTATACGGAGACTTGATTACACACAGGTGGATTATATTTATCATCATTAGTCATTTAGGTCAAAATTGGATCATTTAGAGATCCTCACTGGACATCTGGAGAGCGTTTGCTGCACTGAAAGTAAAGGGGCTGAATAATTTTGCACTCTCAATTTTTCAGTTTTTTATTTGTTAAAAAAGTTTGAAATATCCAATAAATTTCATTCCACTTAATAATTGTGTCCCACTTGTTGTTGATTTTTCACAAAAAATTACAGTTTTATATCTTTATGTTTGAAGCCTTAAATGTGGCAAAAGGTTGCAAAGTTAAAGGGGGCCGAATACTTTTGAATACTGTGTATATATATATATATATATATATATACATCTATGTAATACAACATTCAAACTATACACAATTAGAAATACTGTGAACCCGCTGTTTAAAACTTAGGTTAAAGGATATGCAACTCCAAATTCTATTTTTCAGTATGTTTACCATCATACATTTGTCTTATGCTGATAATATTTGTGAATCTGTTCCAAAGTTTCTTGACTGGAGATCCTGCCATAAAAAAGTTAGAAGCATTAATGCAAAATAACTTCAGAATGCCAAAAAATGCAAAAAAAAAAAAAAAAAACAACAAAAGCTAATAAACACAAAATCTAAACACAATGTGTAAAAATGTGTTATAAGTCACAAATGTAGAAATGTCTAAATCACAGAATGTAGAAGGAAAGCTGCCAACATAAATACCCACATACAGATATTAATAATAATCAAAAGCCCATTTAATCAATCCTTCCATGTGTCATGCAAGAAATCCCACAACTCCATTACAGCACTTCATTAATATTTTTGATCACCAAAGTGTAAAGATGTGCCCTCACCTGCAAAAATGAACCCTTATGCTAGTATAGGTCACATATGACTTCCCCATCAGGGGAAAATAGGTGGATATAAAGACTTTTCAGCTTTCCTCCAGCACCATTGGAAATTTACCACTTAAAGAGGTCAGTAATGCTCTGCTCACTGACATGCTATAGTACGCTATGTCTCTCAAATCAAAGAAAACTTACCATAGTGTAACATTTTCATGAATCCAGTATTTTTTTAAATAAAAGACGCTAACATTAGAATAAATTAAAAACTGCATACACTGTAGCTATCACATTGGTTTCAAAAACACTACTTCTGGAAAGATGCAGTGATGTTAACTGTCTCAACCCTTACATGTTACGTCACTTTTCAGATCCTCTGATGAAGTCAGCTGACAAGTGATTATATTTTGTTTAATACTTAACAAGAAACATTATAAATGAAAAACTCCATTAAAAAACAAACATCTTTGGTGCCCTGATGTTGCCTGGGAAATGGTGCATTTGTGTAATGTATACAACCTACTACAGCACTGACATTTGCAAGGTACAAAAACTGTGTTTAAACTGTCTGCAAAATGACAGCTCCCAGCAGGTTTGTTATTTGTAAACAAAGCATCCAGGGATTCCATTAATCTGTACCACATGCTCATACTAGATGAGGGTCTGCTATAGGTAATAATGGGGGACACCCACTCAGAAAAAAAAATGATGTGAGAGTTCTACCATCACTACCCAAATCTTAGTCAACTATCAAGTCAACCTCCATCAAGTCAACTTGTGTAGGTTAAATGCTCCCTCATATAGTCCCATACTCACCAAGTGTTGTTGACCTCAACAAATAAATGTAAGAAGGAAGTTACACTTTAAATTGCAGACATCCTGGGCTTGCTAGGATTTATAATCCTCCTCTCTATGATGTTTCCTCAATTTACTCCTACAGGGATATGGGATTACATAAAACACTGGTGCTTGTGTCCTCCACAGTGAAAACAAATTGAAACTGATGCGCCTTGTAGTTCTCCAGCATTTGATCTCATCTCCTCATGGTTATTTCTCTCATATAGAACAAATAGCAAAAAGGGCAGACATAGCGTGACTCAATTTGCTAAAGACTTTTTGAAAAATTGGTTTACACTCACTTAAAAATACTTGGATACTTGGGATAAAAAATAGTTCTTTCAAACTTCAAACTTTAAATCATCAGATATGCTTTCCTCATATGGTCCCACACTCGTCTAGTCTTGTTGACCCTAACAAATTAATGTTAAAAGTTAGATGTGTTTTAGATTGCAGATATCCTGGGCTTGCTGGGATTAGTAATCCTCCACTCTATGATGTATCCTCTGCTTTCTCCTCCAGGCATATAATATAATAAAAACATTGTTGCTAGTATCCTCCAGTGGTGTACAAATTGGAGCTGCTGGGCTTTTAAGTTCCCCACCACTTTATCTCATCTCCTCATGTTTGATGTTCACATATAGAACAAATAGCAAAAAGGGCAGATATAGTGTGACTCTGTTTTTTTTTTTTTTTTAAATTAGCAAAATTGGTTTACTTTACTTAAAAAGACAGATATTGTTCTCCACTGGCTGGATGTGACATCAGGAAAGGTGTCCATCTAACGCGTTTTACCCATCCCACAGGGCGTCATCAGGGGCTGAAGCCAAATCCCATTAGTGCTGTTTTTATACTGTAACTCCTCCTACTACTCCCAACAATGCACTTCCTGCTGTCAGGCTTGACATCACTACCTATAAGTCATAAAGGTCAATTCCTGTTCCTGTATCAGCCATCTCAAAACTCCAAAAAGGGTGTATTTGGCTTCTACAATCCTTAAATTGATGCTACAACCATCTGACTACACCCAAAAACATATAATTATGACAGAAAATATAAAGTATAAAATACAGTTATACATAAACTACTTCTACAGCAATAAAATCACAATGAAATGATAAAATAATGCTACCTAAGTCATATTTGGATGGCAACATATAGCCCATTGCACATACGCTCAGTGCTATGCTATCCTCATATTAATATGTAATCAAAATTAAAAATTCTAATTATACCTATAATACATTTCTTTACCAAAGCTTTAATAGGAAGATTCTTGTATTTTATTTAACTTCTTTTGTACCATGGGGTTCCCCATAACGACTTGAAGACCAAGTATTTTCTGACTCTTGTTTACGAGTTTAAATCAGTATTTTTTTGTTGGAAAATTACTTATATCCCCAAACATTATATATATTTTTGTTAGCAGAGACCCTAGGGAATAAAATGTTGATTGGTGCAATGTTTTATGTCAAACAGTATTTGCGCAGCAGTTTTTTAAAAGCATTTTTTTAAAAAACAAAATACACTTTAATGAATAAAAAAAAACAATATATACCTCAATTTTTTTTGTAAAATATGAAAGATGATGTTAGGCTGAGTAAATAGATACCTAACATGTCATGTTTTAAAAATTGCACATACTCGTGGAATCCTGACAACCTACGGTACTTAAAAATCTCCATAGGGGACGTTTTACATTTTTTTACAGGTTACCTGTTTAGAGTTACAGAGGAGGTTTAGCACTATAATTATTGCTCTCACTCTAAGATTCACAGCAATACCTCACTTTTTTTTTCTTTACAACATCCTTATGATATTTTTTTCAATTCCGGTTACAAGGAATGTAAACATTCCTTGTAATAGAAATAAGGATGACAGGTCCTTTTTATGGAGAGACCCCATATCTCTCTTGTAACTTTAATGGCAAAAGACCCAAAAATAAAAATTGATCTTTTGCTTAAAAAAAAAAAAAAAAGAGCGGAATTGATGTCATGACATCCCTCGGGTCCTCCATGGCAATAGAGGCAATCAGAGATGATCTAGTCTCTCTTTGTCTCTGTGACCAGCCGCCCACGCTTTCGGATCATTTCTCCGGTGTGCCAATGAAAACAGTTAACCTCGACTAACCCTGCTTTTTAAAGTGATCTAGCAGCTCATGAGCCTCATGGACCGCTTTCATGAGAAAGCCAGCTGCCAGCTAATAAAAATACCGGGATCATGGCCTTAGCCATAACCCTAGTAAACCACTTGCAATCTACAGTGTATATATACAAATTGTGGTCAGCAAGTGGATGATTCATACCAGGCCATTTCAGTCTCATATGAATTTTTTGAGGGACCACATGAACAAATAAAAGATAAAAAATAAAAAATGTATAAAGCCCCACCAAATTCTATGCCAGACCATTCAAATCTATTATTAATTTTAAGGGGGGGGGGGGGTATGCATGGAAAAAGTTAGAAAAAAATGAGGTCGCCTCAAAATTCCTCAGATCCATATCCAAGTAGGCAGCCTGGTGGGCCAGGAATGTGTGCTTCCCACTTCTTGAATGATAGCAATCCATATTCCTCTTAATATGGGGGGCACCTTGCCAGAAAGCCCTACTCAGTCAAAAAACAAATGTTTTTGGCAAGTCCTTTATTAAGGAAAAGTTATGCTCATTGCCCAATTGATGTCACACTATCCCCACCCCTTTGCTTACATGGCCAGTTATTTCCAGCCATATAAGTGTATGGGCAGGGTAATGTCAGAGGTTGGTACGGGCATGGTAGGTGTGAGCACCAGCTGCTTCCTTAGCCAGAAGCTGTCATGTTTGTCCATGCCTAACACCCTGAATGTTCGGCATTCGGAACAACGTCCCAACAGACAGTGTTCGGTTTTAACCAAACACTCAGCTCATCACTTGTCAGGTTTGATCTTACTGAGCTGCTGAAGGAGGGAAGATGAGGAATTTATCTTCCCCGAGTGTGATCAGGGCTCCAGTTAGCTATTGAAAAATTAGTTAAATGAGGCCTACGCCTGCATGGCACTCCACTACAACAGCACATTCTGTTACTTGCTTACAACACGAAGTTGCTGCAGGTCAAATTAATGCAGGATCATCTATATGGATGTCATCATGTCTCTTCCATGTTGGAGGCGCTCAGCCACTGGACACAGTGGATTGTGGCTGGTTGGTTTGAGTGGCTGGGGATCATGTGATTGCTATGCAAATCATGTGATTACTATACTGGACAGTCTTCATATCTTTTATCTGGATGTTGAAGTACATATTGCCAATCCTTTCTTAATTTTTGAACAGCAATCAATAAGAGTGTATAACAATTTATGTCTGTAGGACAGAAAGTACTGCACATGTAGTTTTAACGTTGAAAGAATGGTCTTTAGAAAAGGCCAAATACAGTGCTTGCTAGCTGGATAACTAATTTGATAGAATTATCAAATGCCAATCTTTAAATTAAGATAAATAAATTGTTGTATGCAGAGATTCCCAATATTTGATTAAACTTGTGTTATAAAGTGCATAAATGACTTAATATATGACATATAAATATATAAAATCCACAATAAAAGAGCAATGAAAAGTGAACAGTGACTGTGTGCTCAAATTATAGTCCTTTGTGCATAAGTGACTGTGACATTAAAATCCAGGTAAAAATATCAAACAGTAAATAATTTTGCAATCTGCAATATAAATTATTGTATTAAAATTCAGCAATAAAAGACAGTCCAATAATAAGCGGTGACTTTGTGCTCAAGATAATGTCATTAAAGAAAGTGATTCTTCACGATTGGAAGGTGCAAGGGCTCTGGCTTGGTTGGCTCAGATATCGATTCCTTGTCCCGAGTGAATGAGTAAATTGGGTCACTTACCAGATATCGTGGGTCTCTAACTTCCGGTGACAAAATGCGTCAGTTTGGACTGCATAGCGTCATCATGTTACCCTGGGTGGAACGCAAGCCGGAAGTTAGCCCGTGATTCCACGAGGAGGACGTGCAGCCCGCACCGCTGACCACCAGGGAGAGTGTTTACTCTGCTTTTATTATTTTGAACCCCATGTTTGGGTAATAAACTCTTTATACTTGACTATATTACGCTATTTGGAGCCTTCTTTTTCTCCTTCCCTACTACACTGGGTCGTCACACCCCGGAGTCCAGAGGAGCCCTCACCAGCCCACAGGACCACCTAAAGGGGAACCCATTTGGCCCAGGAGGCCACTAAAGCTTGAATGGTCTTAATGTCATATGACATATAAGACCCACAATATCTGGTAAGTGACCAAATTTACTCATTCACTGGGGACAAGGAATCGATATCTGAGCCAACCAAGCCAGAGCACTTGCACCTTCCAATCGTGAAAAGAATCACTTTCACTAAGGACGTTATCTTGAGCACAAAGTCACCGCTTATTATTGGACTGCCTTTTATTGCTGAATTTTAATACAATAATTTATATTGCAGATTGAAAAATTATTTACTGTTTGATATTTTTACTTGGATTTTTTATGTCACGGTCACTTATGCACAAAGGACTATAATTTGAGCACACAATCACTGTTCATTGCTCTTTTATTGTGGATTTTATATATTTATATGTCATATATTAAGTCATTTAAGCACTTTATAACACAGGTTTAATCAAATATTGGGAATCTCTACATACAACAATTTATTTATCTTAATTTAAAGATTGTCATTTGATAATGCTATCTAATTAGTTATCCAGCTAGCAAGCGCTGTATTTGGCCATTTCTAAAGACCATTCTTTCGACACAAATACCTTTTATTGTACAGCAGCTGCTTTATCTCTATTTTTATTCCTATTTTTTATCAGATTCCTTTATATATAAAGTCAGGTCCATAAATATTGGGACATCGACACAATTCTAATCTTTTTGGCTCTATACGCTACCACAACAGATTTGAAATGAAACAAACAAGATGTGCTTTAACTGCAGACTTTCAGCTTTAATTTGAGGGTATTTACATCCAAATCAGGTGAATGGTGTAGGAATTACAACAGTTTGTATATGTGCCTCCCACTTTTTAAGGGACCAAAAGTAATGGGACAGATTAACAATCATAAATCAAACTGTCACTTTTTAATACTTGGTTGCAAATCCTTTGCAGTCAATTACAGCCTGAAGTCTGGAACGCATAGACATCACCAGACGCTGGGTTTCATCCCTGGTGATGATCTGCCAGGCCTCTACTGCAACTGTCTTCAGTTCCTGCTTGTTCTTGGGGCATTTTCCCTTTAGTTTTGTCTTCAGCAAGTGAAATGCATGCTCAATCAGATTCAGGTCAGGTGATTGACTTGGCCACTGCATAACATTCCACTTCTTTCCCTTAAAAAACTCTTTGGTTGCTTTCGCAGTATGCTTCGGGTCATTGTCCATCTGCACTGTGAAGCGCTGTACAATGAGTTCTGAAGCATTTGGCTGAATATGAGCAGATAATATTACCCGAAACACTTCAGAATTCATCCTGCTGCTTTTGTCAGCAGTCACATCATCAATAAATACAAGAGAACCAGTTCTATTGGCAGCCATACATACCAACGCCATGACACTACCACCACCATGACTCACTGATGAGGTGGTATGCTTTGGATCATGAGCACTTCCTTTCCTTCTCCATACTCTTCTCTTCCCATCACTCTGGTACAAGTTGATCTTGGTCTCATCTGTCCATAGGATGTTGTTCCAGAACTGTGAAGGCTTTTTTAGATGTTGTTTGGCAAACTCTAATCTGGCCTTCCTGTTTTTGAGGCTCACCAATGGTTTACATCTTGTGGTGAACCCTCTGTATTCACTCTGGTGAAGTCTTCTCTTGATTGTTGACTTTGCACAGATACACCTACCTCCTGGAGAATTGTCCTGATCTGGCCAACTGTTGTGAAGGGTGTTTTCTTCACCAGGGAAAGAATTCTTCGGTCATCCACCACAGTAGTTTTCCGTGGTCTTCCGGGTCTTTTGGTGTTGCTGAGCTCACCGCTGCGTTCTTTCTTTTTAAGAATGTTCCAAACACTTGATTTGGCCACACCTAATGTTTTTGCTATCTCTCTGAAGGGTTTGTTTTGTTTTTTTTCAGCCTAATGATGGCTTGCTTCACTGATAGTGACAGTTTTTTGGATCTTATATTGAGAGTTGACAGCAACAGATTCCAAATGCAAATAGCACACTTGAAATTAACTCTGGACCTTTTATCTGCTCCTTGTAAATGGGATAATGAGGGAATAACACACACCTGGCCATGGAACAGCCGAGCAGCCAATTGTCCCATTACTTTTGGTCCCTTAAAAAGTAGGAGGCACATATACAAACTGTTGTAATTCCTACACCTTTCACCTGATTTGGATGCAAATACCCTCAAATTAAAGCTGAAAGTCTGCAGTTCAAGCACAAGTACATCTTGTTTGTTTCATTTCAAATACATTGTGGTGGTGTATAGAGCCAAAAAGATTAGAATTGTGTCAATGTCCCAATATTTATGGACCTGACTGTATATCCACCATATCCCCTATCTTTGGCGCGTGGAATATACTTTGTATATATTTTTTTCACATGTATTTTTAAGTCTGTAAAACAAAAAGTTTATGTAATACTTTACCATAATGGCTATGTACTCTTGGAAATATTTTGTGAGCTTAGATGACTGTTGTTTTATATTTTAAGTTTTAGCCTTATCACAGCTCTTATAGAGATTACTTTTATGAAGTATTGTCAAGGGTTATTAGGTGAGGGGATTTTAAAGACTGAGTTAGACAAGTCCTTAGTCACCTTGATTATGCGATAGTTTTGTGTATTCAGTTGATGTTCCTAATGCTACAAATTTGCAACATTTTTCCAAATACTAGCCATTTAAACATGTGAAAAATTGATTGACACTGTAGATAGATAGATATATAGATAGATAAATGTAAAATGTAATATTAGAGATTTGTATTATAATTATTAATTGATTTGCCCCCCCCCCCCCCACACCCACTCCATTGTCATGCTTGAAATAAAGTGCTACAAATTAATTATAATTTTTTTTTATCAATATTCTAACATGGCCTTGAACAGTTTTTTCTGCGCTGGCTCACGGACTTCATAAATAAGCTTTGTTACAAAGGCCCATGTAGGTTGCAATGGCATTCTGGCTTTTATTTATGTTGTGACTATCTATGGAGGCAACCCCATGTGGACTGCAAAAAAATAACTTGAACGCCAATAAGAACTAGCGCGCTACTAATATAAATCAATCTTTATTTGCCAAAACAACATCTACATAATATAAAAAAATATATGTATGGTGTGTGTGTGTGTCTACATACTTTATATATTGTGAGGGTTTAATATGCCATTTAGGATAGTTTATTTAAAGTAAAGTGAAACTAATTGAGGACATTTATAATCCTGAGCTAAAGTCTTAACAAATTACAACTGCCTTCTTGTACGGTAAGGTCATGCAAGCTGACCTGTTTTACAGGTCAAGGGTTTTAAAGATAAATAGCAGCAAACTTCTGTTTTCTTCAGGCCAAAAGCAAGTTCTTTCCATTATTGACCACCAGTTCTAAAACTACTGAGTGCAGCATGGATTAGATATAAGTAATGTGTGTTCTTCACATGAATGAACCTATTTTACATGTGAATAACGCTCAGACTTGCTGTGAAGCCTTGCAATTCTATAGGAGATAGTAGAAATTTGCTTTAGCAAAAGACCTAAAACTTTGTACCCTTGTTGAGAGTTGGTGGTGTGCTATGGTTTCACTTCCTCCCTACAGCCTCCTGCTTAGGCTAGGATTAACTGTGGTATCTTTATATATACAATATATCTTGCTTATCAGTGTCTTTTGTCCAAGGAGGCATTTTGAAAATAGGGTGCAGAGTAGTTATTCATCTGTATGCCTTCAACTGGTCTAACACCTAAACCACTGGCAGTGTTTAATGTTAACAGTTTTCAAAGGATTTGAGCATTTATTTTTTCGCAAGCATAATTTTTTTCTTTTCTATAATGAAAGTTAGCAGTAAGAACCAGGCATGTTGAAACATCACATTATAGCTTACAATTACTAAAGTAAAGTTCAGTAATGCATAATCAACACAGCACAGTGTATCCACAGCACAGTGCTATAAGGGTCTTATCTTCAGTACACAACCAAAGGCATTTCTACAGTATTTATATGTATGTACACTTACTGCACATCATGGACCTTCTAAACAAGCACCTATTGAAAAATGTTATTATACATGTTATCTGTAGAAGCACTGTTTGGTGTTGTTATAATTTGTCAACTAACCACTTGAAGACTGCCTAATGTACATTTACATTGGCAGTTTCATGCGGTATAGCTGGATGATGCCTACAGCTACAGACATCACCCCAGTATTGTTTTTTAGAAGGCAATCTGCATATTTTAAAAGGCATTCTAGCAGCTAATTAGCAGCTAGATTGCTTTTCCAGGCAGTGGGAGTGTTGGTTTCCACCTACTGGTGCCTCTCCAGGCTCTATCATACCACTGACAAACCCGGAATGAATCTGGTATTTAACCGGCTTACCATAGAGCTGATCGTGGACCGGAACATCCCCAATCATCTCTATAGTAAGAGGAAACTAGAACTGAGAAGTATTTTGTCACTAATAGACCCCAGATGTCTCAGTAAAGAGTACCTGTCACTGCTTAATATTATCACAAGGGATGTTTACATTCCTTGTGAAAACAAAAAATGTGCTAAAAAAATCAAATAAAATAATGAACAAAATAAAATAAAAATGTTAAAGCTCTCTGTCCCACCGCACTAACAAACAAAGGTGAACCCATACACAGGTCCTGCACACATACCTAAATGGCAATTGCTCAAAGCATGGGAGGTATCGCCGTGAATGACAGAGCAAAATAAATAATTCAAGCACCAGACCTCCTGTGTAACTCTAAACTGGTAACCTGTAAAGGCTTTTAAAGCGTTGCCTATGGTGATTTCTAAATACCGTAGTTTGGCGCCATTCCACATGTGTGCACAATTTTAAATTGAGACATGTTAGGTATCTATTTACTTGGCATAACACCATCTTTTATATTTTACAAAAAATTGGTATTGTATTGTGTTAGTATGCATTAAAGTTAAATGAATAGTATTTTTACAAAAATATTGCTTATTGTACAAATTCCGTGTGACATAAAAAATTTAAAAACCCACCATTTTATTCTCTAGGTCCTCTGCTAAAAAAAATATATATATATAATGTTTGGGGGTTCTAAGTAATTTTCTAGCAAAAAATACAGATTTTTACACAAAAAGTGTCAGAAAAGGCCTGGGCTTAAAGTGGTTAAAATGTTTGCTTCTCAGAATAAAATGGTCTCTCAGACTGGACTGTGTAAATTTTGCAATACCTGTACTTTGAATATCTTAAACTGGCTGTAAATGGAGGGATCTGACATATCAGCGTTGAATGGTCAGATTCATGTCTGCTATTGCACCTTCACTATTAAAGAGGAGCAGTCTGCTCACATAATTTGTAATAAAAACGTCTTTGCCATTCTGAAGCTTCCCTCCAATCACTTTGCATATTCTTTTATATATATTGTGATTCTGTACTTGTCAAATATGCTGCAGAAATCTCCCTCCATTAAGTCTGATGGCAGCCATTTTAACTGTGGGCAGCTGAATCTGCTGCCTATTCACTTCCTGGATTTACACAGACACACACACACACATATATATATATATATATATATATATATATATATATACAGACAGACACACTCACACCACTGCTTGCCTGCACATTTCTCCTCTCTTGTTGTTGAGAACCATGGATCTCTGCAGTCTCCTGTTATCTCCGCCCTCATTCAGCCTCCTCCAGCTCTGCAGCTTTTCTTGGCTTTCCTGTGACTCATCCCTCCCTCCCTTGCTGACAAACTCCCACAAGAGGGAGAGACCTGTGAAAGAGGAAGTGGGCTATATAATGTATTTACAGGCAGAAAAAAAATGTTTTACTATCCAAAGTTAAAACAACAAGGGCAGAGGATTTAGTAGATGGAAAGATGAAAAAAATGACTGAAGAGCCGAGTTAAGTAAATGCTGAGTGATTTCCGATTATGTTCTTTTGTATCCCCAGAAATCTATATCCAAACCAGCCCTTGTGATGTCATTGCTCATTATCTGTGATCTCAAGGTGCAACTTCACCTGTGAAAATAATGTTTTTCTTCCTGGCTCCACCCCCACAAATGGAGAATATTTGCATTTTCAAACATTCTTAATGCTGCTCCACTAAGGTAAGAATGATGTTGACACATCATAGGAGACAATATTACTGACAGGGACACGAGTGCTGCATGATTCTGCATATGGGAAAATGTGTCACTAGACCCGTGTCACATCTTGTGGATAGTCAAGGATTTTCCTGTGTAGCACCCTACAGGTAGGTGCTAGGCAAATGTATAGTGGGCCTTGTCTGCCTAACAGCAGGGCCATGTTTTCTTTTTGTCCAGGTGTGCCTGCTGAGAGGGGAGTCTCCCCACTGAGCCCTGTGAGAGGCTTCTCATAGGGCAGTGGAGGAAATCCAATCAGGGGACACATTCAGGCTTGTATCTACCCCAGAAGGCAGATTATGCTGCAAGGGATTCTGGGAGTGGGTATAAGTTTGGGGGAAGTGCAAGACACTGGGTCTTTGGCGGGAGCAGAGTCCCAGGAGGGAGAGTACGGCTGTCTCTCCTCCTGTATGAGGAAGCGGATGTCTCAGGGTGTCGCCTGAGAATCCAGAGAGTGCTGAGTTGAGCTGAGAGGGATCCGGTGTGCCGAGAACCAGCGGAGAGCGAGAGGGGTCAAGTCGCAGGAAAGCCTACACAGGTTATGAGTACTGAGGATTTCCCCTGGGGGTCTGCCTGAAGTGTTGAAGGGGGACCACTCCGGAGAAGGTTCTAGGATCCAGATCTCAGCTAGCTAGAAAGGGGGTACCTAGGTTGAGGACCCTGAAGTGACAGAGGGGGTACCTAGTCAGGGGATCCTGAAGATGTAAAGGGGGCACCTGCAGTTTGGGCCCTGAAGAGACAGTGTGCAGTATCTTAGTTGAGAGTTGCAGCTATACAGGAATTCACAACAGTCTACCTCAAGCCAGAGCAAGGCTGGAGGAAGAAGTTAGTGACTTTGCAGCACAGCAGTGTCCGTAGCTCATTGTTCTACAGTCCTGGATCTTCTGAACTCAAGGTCGAGGATCTAGCACTTCTTTCAAGTTACAGTGTGTTCTGAGCATCAGTGAGTGTTGGCTGGTGTCAAGACAGCGTTAACAAACATTTTCCTGAGAAAGTCCCAAGTTGTACTTAGTTGAGCCTAAAGGAGTATCCCACTCATTCCCTTCTCCCATCCCCTTAATTACAATAAAACAACAAAACAAAGATGCCGGAGTTGTTCATGTCTCAGTTCTCACACCCAGGGTCGAAACTCACCTGGGCTGGAGAGGTAACCAGTGACAATGGCAGACCCAAATCAGGCCCAATGCCTGGAAAACCTGCTACACCTGTGTATGAGTGCAGAAGCCACAGGTATCAAGGTACCGTATGCAAGCCTTTTGTACACATGAATGGGATAGGGGAGAGGCCTGCAGCACATCTATGCATTAGTGAGGTACATGAGAAAAGGGGTGGGACAAAAATATTGGGAGTCTGATGTTCCTTTTTATGAAGAAACTCCAGGACAACAACAAGAGAATACAGCATTTTTTAAATTAGAAAGTGTCCATATGGTGTGAACAGTTGTTTAGTGTTGATATTCAGGATGCAAAGGTTTTTCCACCATCTATTCACCATCTGCAGTTAGTCTGTTAGCAACCTGTTAACCCTGATTACCACCATCTACGACAAATTATCTTATCAATTAATGCATACTGTAGGGAAATTCTGACACATAAATAAAGCTGATTTGTGGGATTCTGCAATAGTTTACAGTCATGACTGAATCATTGTACTTTTTAGTCTTTATCTTACTCAGGTATAACTTTTTTAAACGGCTCCTTCATTATAACTGGCTTTTCAATATTTTCATTGGTTCCATTTCTTTTACATTCTTCTATCAATTGTAAAACACATGTCAAAATGTAGGTATCAATGTGATCAGTTTCACCTAATTCCAGCCTGTTAAAAATAATTTAGATTCTATTGACGCCAGGCGTACTTAAATCAAGCATATCAGCTACTTATTCTTATCTGTCTCGTGAACAATTGCCCTGTAATTGCTATACAAACAAACAACTGTTCTCATCTAGCCTGAGTAAGTAATGGCAAACAGCTATATTATCAGAAGGCATTACGTTTGATTTAGAATGGTTCTTTACTGCCTGTGGGCAAAGCTGGCCACACACATGGGTAACCAAATTCAGCGAATCTAGTTGTTGGCTGGAAAAAAAACAAATCCTTTGGGAATGATCCATAATTTATTGCAAGGAAGGATTGGTACAAAATGAGACTAACTACTCCATTGGTTAGAATAAGCCAAACCTAATTTTCAGCTCCAGATACACAAATCGCCTAATTTGGCAAGTTTTCAATAACATAAAAATGTAATAATGTCTGTCACAACTGTTCTGGAAATTTTCTAGATAGGCAGCTCCTATCTTTATATTGATTAGTGGTTCCAAATTAATAATAACTACTGCAGTAGGGACAGACACAAAAAGATACACTCAGCATCTTTCCAAAATAACTGTTCTGTTTATTTGATGCAATTTAAGTTTTTTATACACATGATTAGTTGTTTTGAAAAGATGCTGAGTGTATCTTTTTTAGTGTATCTAAATTACTTATAGTTTTCCCATTTTTTTTATACAACACATGTACAGTATATCATTCTCTCACTTTCTTTTAACTATCTTCAAAATGTCCCTGCTTAGTTTCACCTCCCTCATTTCAGCTTTCCTTATTTTGTTCTCTGATATCCCTTGCATCCCATGTACTGTTATCCCGTACTCAACTTACTCAAGCTTCTATGATCAGACGGGCAGCCATAATGCTCATCCCATCTTCCTTCACTGGCCACATATAAAGTATTCTGTTTGGGCCAGGGCCAAACATTATTATATTTCTATACAGTTTGACTCTAATTTCTCTATTTGGCTTTTTCTCATGTTTTAGAATTTACTAATTTTAGTGGCTGTTCTCTTCTGCAGTAGTTATTATTAATTTGGAACAACTAATCAATATATGAGGATAGGAGTTACCTATCTATGAATTTTCCAGAACACAATGAATAGTCACAACAGCTGTGTGTACACTATATTGCTGGGATGTAGGATAGAAAGTTGTCAGAGGAACACTTCAAGGTAGAAAATCCATCCTTGTTTTATTTCCTTTGAATTTAGTTTCAGTTTTGGTGCTTTTTTAAGCTTTGCTTCATTTGAAATTCCTAAAAATGTAATCTGTATGGAAAATGTGAAACCAACTTAAAGGGTAACTCCACTTGCGTGGGGAAAAAAAATAGCAAATAAAGAAAAAACAATATAGCGTGTACAATTGCGACACAAATCATAATGTAATTGAATGTTATTAAATGTTATTAAAAATTACCTTTCCTTTTCAATCTGCAGCTGTTGAAATTTTCTGAAAATGCAATGCAATATGGCTACCTGGCTACCTGGAGCTGTTCTGTACACAGAATGTGTACTGACCACACCCCAGAAACATAATTTCCTGCTTGTGTGATTGACTCACCAATTTTCCCAGAAGTCTGCCTAAGATACAAGTCAGATTTCTGGCATCCCCTGCAACAAAAATGTAATTTTTGATGAGATACTCCCAATAGGAACACGTCTAAAGGGATGCAGGTCCAGCAGATTTCCTCATTAGAGCCCTGCAACTGCCACAGCTGGTTGATAATTATGAAACCACTCTTGTTTGACCCACTCAGTACAGAGGCACAGAGGAACAAACTTGGATTTCTTCAGAATAAGAAAAGGTAGGAATCTGCAGCAAAGAGTGTTAAAAATCCTTGTAATGTACATTGATCACTTATAGGGGAATGTTTTTTTCTTAACAAAAGTGGAGTTACTCTTTAAATTTCAAGAATCCGCTAAATTATTAATGCCCAGTTGAGGTAACAGGAATAGGTATTCAGCCAAATAGATATTGTACTAATTCTATTTTATTAGTCTTACCATTATCCTGTTAGAACAGTTTATAAATGGGTTAGCATAGGACTGTGCAGTTCAAAAAGGACCAGTTTTTGACAAAATTGCCCAGTCCAATCTATAATCTAACAGACCTGGTCAGGCATACTCCTCTTCTTCTTAGTACTGCAATTCTAAATGAGGACATTTTGATGAGGGTTATGTCTATTACTTATCTATATCAGCAGTCAGCCCTGGAAAGTGATGGCAGAAAGAACATTTTCACTAAGAAAAATGTGATTCAAAATTTATCTGAGCTTTACACTACAGGTTCATTTTCCTGAGACCTTTACATATTCATATACTGACTAACCTTTTGCTCTACTTTTCTTTTTAGCTGCTGGGAGAGACAATGAAACCCTAACCATGTGTAATGTACAAGTCACTGCATTTACAGCTCACACAAGGCTATGAACTCCATGTGTAAGAGCGCTGGCCTATAACTGACATATGCTCCTGCATACTTGGAAGTACCTGGTATTTTCTTATACTTTAAATGCAAAACAAAGTGGTGGAGAGCAAAGGAATGTACATATAATGCTAAAGATGGGGGGGGGGGGGGGTTAAAACAGACCTGTCCCTTTGTCCTAAAATGGCAAAGCATAGGTTTTGTATAAGGCACACCTAAGCAAAAATGTAATACAAAGCATCATACACAGTTGTACATTGATGAAAAAAAAAAAAAAGTGGCATACAGAATACAAAATACTTTAATAATCCCAAAGGGAAATTAGGAAATTTTTGCAACACAATGACACTCAACAAAGACAACACAAGATCACAGCAATGGACAGAACAAGATACAAAGACACAACAAAATGACCAATAACAGCCATTAACATGACACTTCATTTGGGATTTAGATGACTTAAAAACATGTTGCTAAGGAATACTATTTGATCTTTTGTGTGGTTCAACTTCATTCACATGCAATGTTCTATTTCTGTTCCATCCTCTCACATAACACACATAAAATGCTTGTAAATGTCCTCATATATATATATATATATATATATATATATATATATATATATATTTTTTTTTGTCTATTATAATCCTCTCAGTTGTAGTCTGCTAATGAATGAAAAGACGGAAATCTCTGTTGCATGACTTATCCAGCTATGCTTTTATTCCTCAAATGGGTTTAAAGCAAAACTAAAGGCAAATTAATTTTTTGAATTTTGGATAGAGTGGAGATGAATCAGAACACCCTTTCTTTTTGTCCTGTTTACCATTACCATTAAAGTGAAAGTAAAAGAAAATCCCTAATTTTGGGTTCTCTCTATAACAGTAATGGAAAGGAAATCTTCCAATAGCGACACTAGTTCTTGTGACCTGGGGGCCCACTGAATTTCCTTAACTTGCATGGATTTTCTCCGACATTCTGTTTTGGCTATGGGACAGGAAGGTAAGGTAAATCTCCCCAATGGGAAATAAATGGCAAAAAAAAACTGACAAGGAGTTCTAACCCTCCCTTACTCTATGCAAAATAAGTTTTGCCTACAGTTCTACTTTAACATTTGTTGTGCAGTAATTTCACTACATGTTATTTACCAGCAGGGCTTTTTTTGACCGAGAAATGGTGGTGGCATGCCCAGCACTGTCCTGGGCTCACTGCTCTATGTTGTCACTTGCTGTAAACACAGAAGCCAGTTGGTAAAGCTTTCTGTGCTACTCGCATCTTCTGCCAGCTTTTATGTTTACAACAAATGGCAGCATGCTTCTTTGTGGCTCACACAGAAACCTCCCTGCCTTGCACCATCCCTATGACAGCAGAGGAGGAGGCCTGTTGAACCAGCTTCATGGTAGATGCTCCTCCTGTGCTGAGGACTACTAAGGACTAAGTGAGTAGCTGATAACTGCTTTTCCACATCACCTTCTCTTTGCACCACTTTGCATTAGGAAGGAAAGGGGGAATTTGGGTGTAGGGGGAGAGCCCTGCACAGGGGGTGAAATTAGGGCAGAATTCTGTGCTTGGGGGGTGGTTGAGGGAAGATGTATTTACTAGGGGGGCTGATGAAAGAGCTCTGTATTGGCAGGGTGAGAGAAGGACTTTGTACTTGTGGTTACAAGGAGAGATACCCTGCATGATATGCATTCCTAAGCCTATTAGGATATACATTCTTGAGTCCTGCATGATACCCACTCCTGAGCCTTTCACAGTTCACACTCCTATGCCCTGCACCTTGTCCAATACTAAATCTTGAGCTCTACATGATACACATTCCTGAGCCCTATACCATGTGCTATGTACACTCCTGAAACCTGCATAATACATACTCCTGAGCCCTGTTTTCTGCACCATATGTGTTTCTGAGCCCTGGGCCCTGTTTCCTGTGAAATACATGCTCCTGAGCCCTGCCCCCTATATAATACACACCTAAACCCTGCACCTTGGTTGATATGCTCTCTTGAATCCTGCATGATATACATTAATTAACTTTGCGTCCTGTGTGATATATAGTTGTGAGTCCTGGCCACAACCGCCACTTTGCTACACTTCCCCAGAAGGGGCAATGGGAAATGGGGATATGAATAGATGCACCTATTATCTTATAAAAAAAAAACCCTGTATACAAAAGTACCTGTATTGAAAAGACAGAAATGAAAGCGGTTGTATACCCCATTTTTTTATTTTTACCTACAAGAAAGCCTCTGATAAAGCTTACCTGTAGGTAAAATGAATATCCCCTAAACCCTGCACAGTTTAGGAGATATACACCCCACTAGCATGCGCTCTGAAGGTCCGGTGTACCGTGCCAGAACTTCAGAGCTTCTTGCCAGAAATGAGGACTCCCTTGCACATGTGGGGAGTGACGTAATTGCGGCTCAGGCCACTCACAGCACGGGAGCCAACAATCCCAGAAGAAAGGATGGGAGAAGATGTCAGCCCTGTCAGTGGTGACCGAGCTCCATTAAGAGGACTTCATTTTAAGATGAGTATTTTATAAAATGCTAGTATGCAATGCATACTAGCACATTTTGCTTTTATCTTGCAGGGTTTTTTTTTTTTTTTGGCAGGTTTACAACCTCTTTAAGAATTGTAAAACGTGCCACCCCGCACCTCCCATTAATGACTATAGTACAGAAACCTGGCTTTTCCCCAGGCTTCAATAAAGACTGTAAATTCTAAAATTTGATAATGAGCTGCCTGCGGTGCAAATTTTACATCCTCTTCCCAGATGGGATATTACCTTTTGACACTTTATAGAAAAATCCTGAAATGTCTCCATTCAAGATCATTTGGTATTTACAAATCAACCCACAATCCAGAAAATCCTCATTCTGTAAATGGCTCACCCTCTTCAAATACTATGTTTTATGTGACCCTCAGGGAATATGAGTTTTCATTGCTTTATATGTGTCCCTACTGGAGAGTCCGCACCCTGCCCCTTTATCCTAGGTGGGATACTATGATAGAGATCCTAACAAGCACTTGGATCCACAGAAGTGGTGTCAGGTCTGGGGCACAACAGCCCACTCTTTTATTAATTTGACAGACGTTGAACCCGATGGTAAAGTGTTCATGTGTTGGTACATGGTGCCCACAAGACTGGCCAGATTGGTTCCTGTGGTCCCTCCTCACTGCTTCTGGGGATTTGCTGATATAGGCATCCTCCTCCATGTTTCGTGGGTTTGCCATAAAATTAGATGCTATTGGATAGGCATCTATCAATTGACAAATACAATATTGAGGAAACATAATTGAAAAATTCTCTAGCACCCATTTAAACCTAAAAAGTAGGCCTTTACAGATGCTAAACAAACAATAGCAAAAGTATACAAATTGGCTACCAAAATGGTCCAAAACATTAGGCAAAGGATTTCTTGGTACTTAATAAATGAGACATTTCCTGTGATACTACTTGAGTATGCATTAATGCCAAAGGCTCTGGACATCATAGATAATGCCTTACATGTCGGAGGGGGGGGGGGTTTTCTTTTGATCACAAGCCTATTAGTCGGTTCTGCCACCGTCCCTATTTACATGTATGGGGTTGCTGGTGCCTCAAGCCAAAGAAAGGGTGGGACTTTATGGGCAGGTATATATATGTATACAAGGAGATAAGTAAGAGGTAAAAAACATTTATTCAAAAATTCTAATATAAATACACAATATAGATTAAAGTGATGGTGTGCTTGGGAAAAGAGCCCAAGTGTGACGAAAATAAAGGTGATTCAAAAGAATCGGTGACAATAGTGAATATTGTGACAAGCAAAAAGGATTTTTCTCTCTGTGTTTCCTGTCGGGGTTCATAGGAAGATGTTCCCAGAGAGAGATCTCAAATTGCCAATGCTGACGCGTTTCGGCTCTATCGTGGGCCTTTTTCAAAGCGTTTATGTCACATAGTAAATGATCTATGAAAATAATACAGGGATTATAAAAAATCCTCTCAGAAAAATGGATACAAAGTGTATTCCTAGTATTTGGTAGGTACATACATGGGTATAGCCCTGTTTTTGCGTCAGGGTTCCTACATCCAGTAGCAGTCACAGCAGGAATCGTATATTTGCGCGTAGCCTATGGGTTATATAATGAAGGTGTTTTAATATAAGTATTTTTAATGGTGAGGAGTTTTTAAGTTTTAAGAAATATTCCTTCACTTACAGTTATTTTGAGGCTGGTGGAGTGTGTTTTCTCCAAAGTCCTGGGGATATATAGGTATTTCCCCTTTTCCTCAGCCAATTCCTTTATCTGTAGTATATAAGATATGATGAAGTGTTTTAACAGTAATTTTTGTGACTTTGAAAAAAACATAAAAAGTGGTTGTGGTAGTAGGTTCCCTCCAGCGGGGGAGGGGAGACCTGGTAGCCACTTGCACTTACATGAATTGGCTGTGTGTCTGCTTACAGTGGAAAGGTTCCATCGGCTGGCGCAGGGTATGTCCTTCCTCTTCTCTCTCCATGAGAGAAGTGCGGATAGACGCTCGTTCCCCGGCCTTTTAAACCCCTCGCGCATGCGCACATTGCGCTATGTGTGAGCGGGCTTCTGGTGAGCGTGACGTGGCGTGCACTGTCTACGCCTGCGTCGGATGAATGCGCGCGCAGGTCTGCCCGTCGTTTGGACGCTCACTGGCCGCCGACACGTAAAGGAGGGGCCGTCTTCTCCTCGAGAGGAGTGGTTGGTCCCAATTAACCCTTGCGTTGCAAGGGCTTTCCGTGCCGGGTGTGACTGCTGGGTTGTGGGAACCCAAGGAAAAAGCAAAAAGCGGCATATACCTCTATTTTTTTGGACATATCAAACGTAGTTTTGAACACTTCTCAAATGTTTACAGTATATCATAGTAATATATAGGAAAAGTAGAAAAATAAAGAAAAATACAAAGGATGAGCATTTTAACAGCAGTAATATATAAACCATCATGGGGAGCAGTAGGTTGAAGGATGGGATAGGTCCCGATTTGCTGGATGTTATTATGAAGGGTTACTCAGATGTCATGTCTACATATTATGAGACTTATATTGGGTGTATCAAAGGTATTGTATCATTTGCTTTTGGCAAAGACGTGGTTGCTCGAAGGTCATAGGTGGTAATTTGTATGACCAAAGAAAGATTAGCAGGTGCATGATCATGTGTGGGGGGGGGGGGAAGGAGAGGTGTGTGAAGGCATGAATGGATAGTTTGTTAGTCTGTTTTGCCCGATGCAAAACCTTCAAGGAATGGCCGAAAACTTTCGTTTTCGTTTAGTCCGGGTGGCACTGTAGCCCTTAGGCGTCTGATCCACCTCATTTCCAACTGTAGTAATTTTTTGTTCCAATCCCCACCGCGGTGCGGGATATGGATCCTTTCCAGTGCTATAAAAGTTACATTGGGCATCCTGTTTTTATGATGGTTGATTACGTGCCTGCCCAGAGGTACATAAAAATTGCAAAGTTGCATACTGTTGATGTGTTGGTTAACCCGTTGGCCCAGCTCTTGTTTGGTTTTTCCTACGTAGTAGGATCCACACTGGCACCGCATGAGGTATACGACCCCTCTACTTTTGCAATTTACAAAATGTCGGGGTTTAAAAGCCTCCCCATTGGGGAGTGTTGTATCTACACATCTCTTTATGACGCTGCATTGTCCACAACTCCCGCATGGAAACGTGCCCTTGTCTTTGCAGGGGTCTTTTCTACTTTCTTTGTATTCGCTATGGATAAGTGATTGTTTTATCGATCCTGCTTTTCGAAATGTTATTTGTGGGTTTTCTGGTATGAATGATTTTACTGCGGGGTCCTCTTTAAGGATCAGCCAGTGTTTAGCCAGGATCTTCTTGATTTTTGCATGGTCATTAGTGAACCTCATTATTATCCGGGTTTTATTTTCCTGTTCGGTGGTTTTCTGTTTGTTTTTGTTTTTGAATAAGATCTCATTTCTCTCCTGTTTTTTTACCCTATTGAACGCTTTTCTAAGGGTTGTCTTTGTGTAACCCCTTTTGGCCAATCTCACCGTGAGGAGGTTTGCCTCTCGCTGGAAATCTTGGTCGGTTGTACAATTTCTTTTCACTCTAAGAAATTGACTATATGGAATAGCGTTCTTGAGTGGAGTGGGATGGAAGCTTGACGCATGCAGTATGGAGTTTCCTGCGGTCTCTTTTCTGTATAGAGTTGTCTTTAGAAGGCCGTCCTTATCCTTCATGATCCATGTATCTAGGAAGGAGATTTTTTCTTGGTCATAATTTAGAGTAAAGAACATGTTATAGTTGTTATTGTTCATGGCATGTAAGCATTCTTGTATCATGTTTTCCGGTCCTGTCCATATGATGAATATATCATCTATGAACCTTTGCCATAAGATGATATTGTTGGCAAAGGTGCTGTTCTCTTCTTTAGCCAGAAATTCCTGTTCCCAGGCTCCAAGGTAGGTGTTGGCATAGGAGGGGGCACAGCTTGTGCCCATCGCGACCCCACACGTCTGCAAATAGTATGTGCCATTAAATACAAAGAAATTGTGATTCAAAATAAAATCTAACATCATTACAACGAAGTCATTGAACTTTTCATCGCGTTCGCTTTGTTCCCTCAGGGTTTGTCTTATAACTTCCATTCCTTTTTTGTGCGGAATGTTGTTATACAACGCTTCCACGTCGATAGTAATGAGAAATGCTTTTTCTGGTATGGTAATACCGTCAATGATCTGAAGGAGGTGTACCGTATCTCTTGTGTAGGAAAATAGCTTCGTTACATGAGGTCTCAAGTAGGCGTCTATGACTTTGCTGGTGTTTTCCGTTAGGTTGCCATTCCCGGATATGATGGGCCTACCCGGGGGATTGTTTTTATCCTTGTGGATTTTAGGTAGTGCATAAAACGTTGGGGTTCTGGGGTGTTTAGTCCTCATAAACTGCCATAGTGATTGTGATATCATCCCTTGGTTTAAAGCCCCATCAATTTTCTTATAAAACTCTTCTTTGTAGGACTCTATCATGATGGGCATGATTTTCTTGTAGCATAGGGTGTTGTTTAGGATATTCTGGCACATTGTCTTATAATCCTCATTGTCCATGAGCACAATATTGCCACCCTTATCGGATGGTTTTATTGTAATAGCTTCATTACTCTCCAACTCTTTTAGGGCAATTTTTTGTTTTTCAGTGAGGTTTTGCATTGTATTGTCACCTTTGAGTTTTTCCAGCTCTTTCGTTGTTTCTCTAACGAAAAGGGCTATGGTCGGATTCTCATTCAGGGAGGGAAAGATGTGGGATTTTTTCTTAAAGACGGGACGTTCGACTCCATGCGTCTCTTCTGTCTCATCCTTTTCACTTTCTGCGGGTTTTTCCTCCTCTGTCCAGTCATCTATTGCTCCCTCTTCCAGTAGGAGGTTCAGGTCTCTAATGGCCCTGAATTCTGCTGCTGTCAGATTTGTTTGTGGGGTTTCAGTGGTAGTTTTTTTGTTGTATTTTACTTTTAGGAGTAAGTTTCTCGCAAATAAATTAACATCTTTGATGGTTTCAAAGGTATCTGTGCCTCTATTCGGGCAAAAAGAAAGGCCAAGTGATAGTACTTCTTTTTGGTCTTCGGTTAGGGTGTGTGTGGATAAATTTATAATCGTTAAGCCCTCTGGATTCCCAGTCTCTTCTTGCGTTATTTTGTCGATTTTTTCTTTGATTTTGTGCCTAAAAAAGCCTTCTGTGATTTTTGACTTCCATCTTTTAGTTGTTGGGATCTAGTAAAAATTTGATGGTGTTTACTAGGAATGGCATTGTCTTCCTCGTGTGTTACATTACGCTCGGAAGTGGTTGGTTCCTCCGTGTCTTGTGATGAAGGTTCATCATTGTCTTCCATTTCTGTTTGTTGGTTTGCAGGGGGTTTAGGGGGTTTAGGGGGACCCCTTCGTCTATATTGTTGTTGCTCGGTACTTGAGGTGTATGCCGATGAGTCAGAGGAATATTGTGGACCGGTGTTTTTTGTTGTTCTATATGTGGCTCTTCTTGTCTGCCTGTTATTTGTCCATTTGTAGGCGCGATTTTGTGAGAACGCATTTTTGTCTCTCCAGTATTTTCTTTCTTTTTTCTTAAGTATGTCTTTGCTGAATTCCTCAATGTGCTCCTTAAGTATTTTCTCCTGCTCACTGTACAATGATGCACTTCTCAGGGGGTTGAGTTTATCATAAATCTCTTTTATATCCTCGTCCAGGTTTGTCATTTGGCGTGTATATTCGTTTTGGAGGAGGATCATCAGTTTTTTTGAGCATTCATTAAGTATTTCTTCCCATTCTTTTTTCATCATTATTGTAATATTGTCCATTGTTGGGAAGATCTGAATCCTTAGCCCGACTGGATTAATGTTTTCATTCACATATCTTTCGAAAGATTTGATGTGCCAAAAAAGGGCTGACTTTCGTTCTAGGTGTCTTTTAAGGGTGCTAAATAGTGCAAGAACATCCGAGTCTCGTTGTTCATGACCCTGGAAACTCTTCTGGATATCCAGCATCAGGCTGCTCCATCCTTCTCCCATTAGGTTCCCCGTAGGTGGTTCCTCCGTTTCCGGAGTGCTCATTTTTCTCTCACACAAAGTGAGATTCCAAGGCTCTGATTGGTGTGGGTTACCTCTTTCCCTTCGGACAGAGTCACGTAGGGGGGGGATTTTCCCAGGTTTCAGAGCCCTTCTTTTAAGATTTTTTGTGTAGGTAGGGACCTGCTGATCAACCCTACTGTGGAATTATAAATAATATTTAAAATATATGATGTGAATCAAAGAAAACAGAGGCCGTGGATGTGTTATCCATCCAAAAACATCAAGGAGGGGGGGGGGGTTTTCTTTTGATCACAAGCCTATTAGTCGGTTCTGCCACCGTCCCTATTTACATGTATGGGGTTGCTGGTGCCTCAAGCCAAAGAAAGGGTGGGACTTTATGGGCAGGTATATATATGTATACAAGGAGATAAGTAAGAGGTAAAAAACATTTATTCAAAAATTCTAATATAAATACACAATATAGATTAAAGTGATGGTGTGCTTGGGAAAAGAGCCCAAGTGTGACGAAAATAAAGGTGATTCAAAAGAATCGGTGACAATCGTGAATATTGTGACAAGCAAAAAGGATTTTTCTCTCTGTGTTTCCTGTCGGGGTTCATAGGAAGATGTTCCCAGAGAGAGATCTCAAATTGCCAATGCTGACGCGTTTCGGCTCTATCGTGGGCCTTTTTCAAAGCGTTTATGTCACATAGTAAATGATCTATGAAAATAATACAGGGATTATAAAAAATCCTCTCAGAAAAATGGATACAAAGTGTATTCCTAGTATTTGGTAGGTACATACATGGGTATAGCCCTGTTTTTGCGTCAGGGTTCCTACATCCAGTAGCAGTCACAGCAGGAATCGTATATTTGCGCGTAGCCTATGGGTTATATAATGAAGGTGTTTTAATATAAGTATTTTTAATGGTGAGGAGTTTTTAAGTTTTAAGAAATATTCCTTCACTTACAGTTATTTTGAGGCTGGTGGAGTGTGTTTTCTCCAAAGTCCTGGGGATATATAGGTATTTCCCCTTTTCCTCAGCCAATTCCTTTATCTGTAGTATATAAGATATGATGAAGTGTTTTAACAGTAATTTTTGTGACTTTGAAAAAAACATAAAAAGTGGTTGTGGTAGTAGGTTCCCTCCAGCGGGGGAGGGGAGACCTGGTAGCCACTTGCACTTACATGAATTGGCTGTGTGTCTGCTTACAGTGGAAAGGTTCCATCGGCTGGCGCAGGGTATGTCCTTCCTCTTCTCTCTCCATGAGAGAAGTGCGGATAGAGGCTCGTTCCCCGGCCTTTTAAACCCCTCGCGCATGCGCACATTGCGCTATGTGTGAGCGGGCTTCTGGTGAGCGTGACGTGGCGTGCACTGTCTACGCCTGCGTCGGATGAATGCGCGCGCAGGTCTGCCCGTCGTTTGGACGCTCACTGGCCGCCGACACGTAAAGGAGGGGCCGTCTTCTCCTCGAGAGGAGTGGTTGGTCCCAATTAACCCTTGCGTTGCAAGGGCTTTCCGTGCCGGGTGTGACTGCTGGGTTGTGGGAACCCAAGGAAAAAGCAAAAAGCGGCATATACCTCTATTTTTTTGGACATATCAAACGTAGTTTTGAACACTTCTCAAATGTTTACAGTATATCATAGTAATATATAGGAAAAGTAGAAAAATAAAGAAAAATACAAAGGATGAGCATTTTAACAGCAGTAATATATAAACCATCATGGGGAGCAGTAGGTTGAAGGATGGGATAGGTCCCGATTTGCTGGATGTTATTATGAAGGGTTACTCAGATGTCATGTCTACATATTATGAGACTTATATTGGGTGTATCAAAGGTATTGTATCATTTGCTTTTGGCAAAGACGTGGTTGCTCGAAGGTCATAGGTGGTAATTTGTATGACCAAAGAAAGATTAGCAGGTGCATGATCATGTGTGGGGGGGGGGGAAGGAGAGGTGTGTGAAGGCATGAATGGATAGTTTGTTAGTCTGTTTTGCCCGATGCAAAACCTTCAAGGAATGGCCGAAAACTTTCGTTTTCGTTTAGTCCGGGTGGCACTGTAGCCCTTAGGCGTCTGATCCACCTCATTTCCAACTGTAGTAATTTTTTGTTCCAATCCCCACCGCGGTGCGGGATATGGATCCTTTCCAGTGCTATAAAAGTTACATTGGGCATCCTGTTTTTATGATGGTTGATTACGTGCCTGCCCAGAGGTACATAAAAATTGCAAAGTTGCATACTGTTGATGTGTTGGTTAACCCGTTGGCCCAGCTCTTGTTTGGTTTTTCCTACGTAGTAGGATCCACACTGGCACCGCATGAGGTATACGACCCCTCTACTTTTGCAATTTACAAAATGTCGGGGTTTAAAAGCCTCCCCATTGGGGAGTGTTGTATCTACACATCTCTTTATGACGCTGCATTGTCCACAACTCCCGCATGGAAACGTGCCCTTGTCTTTGCAGGGGTCTTTTCTACTTTCTTTGTATTCGCTATGGATAAGTGATTGTTTTATCGATCCTGCTTTTCGAAATGTTATTTGTGGGTTTTCTGGTATGAATGATTTTACTGCGGGGTCCTCTTTAAGGATCAGCCAGTGTTTAGCCAGGATCTTCTTGATTTTTGCATGATCATTAGTGAACCTCATTATTATCCGGGTTTTATTTTCCTGTTCGGTGGTTTTCTGTTTGTTTTTGTTTTTGAATAAGATCTCATTTCTCTCCTGTTTTTTTACCCTATTGAACGCTTTTCTAAGGGTTGTCTTTGTGTAACCCCTTTTGGCCAATCTCACCGTGAGGAGGTTTGCCTCTCGCTGGAAATCTTGGTCGGTTGTACAATTTCTTTTCACTCTAAGAAATTGACTATATGGAATAGCGTTCTTGAGTGGAGTGGGATGGAAGCTTGACGCATGCAGTATGGAGTTTCCTGCGGTCTCTTTTCTGTATAGAGTTGTCTTTAGAAGGCCGTCCTTATCCTTCATGATCCATGTATCTAGGAAGGAGATTTTTTCTTGGTCATAATTTAGAGTAAAGAACATGTTATAGTTGTTATTGTTCATGGCATGTAAGCATTCTTGTATCATGTTTTCCGGTCCTGTCCATATGATGAATATATCATCTATGAACCTTTGCCATAAGATGATATTGTTGGCAAAGGTGCTGTTCTCTTCTTTAGCCAGAAATTCCTGTTCCCAGGCTCCAAGGTAGGTGTTGGCATAGGAGGGGGCACAGCTTGTGCCCATCGCGACCCCACACGTCTGCAAATAGTATGTGCCATTAAATACAAAGAAATTGTGATTCAAAATAAAATCTAACATCATTACAACGAAGTCATTGAACTTTTCATCGCGTTCGCTTTGTTCCCTCAGGGTTTGTCTTATAACTTCCATTCCTTTTTTGTGCGGAATGTTGTTATACAACGCTTCCACGTCGATAGTAATGAGAAATGCTTTTTCTGGTATGGTAATACCGTCAATGATCTGAAGGAGGTGTACCGTATCTCTTGTGTAGGAAAATAGCTTCGTTACATGAGGTCTCAAGTAGGCGTCTATGACTTTGCTGGTGTTTTCCGTTAGGTTGCCATTCCCGGATATGATGGGCCTACCCGGGGGATTGTTTTTATCCTTGTGGATTTTAGGTAGTGCATAAAACGTTGGGGTTCTGGGGTGTTTAGTCCTCATAAACTGCCATAGTGATTGTGATATCATCCCTTGGTTTAAAGCCCCATCAATTTTCTTATAAAACTCTTCTTTGTAGGACTCTATCATGATGGGCATGATTTTCTTGTAGCATAGGGTGTTGTTTAGGATATTCTGGCACATTGTCTTATAATCCTCATTGTCCATGAGCACAATATTGCCACCCTTATCGGATGGTTTTATTGTAATAGCTTCATTACTCTCCAACTCTTTTAGGGCAATTTTTTGTTTTTCAGTGAGGTTTTGCATTGTATTGTCACCTTTGAGTTTTTCCAGCTCTTTCGTTGTTTCTCTAACGAAAAGGGCTATGGTCGGATTCTCATTCAGGGAGGGAAAGATGTGGGATTTTTTCTTAAAGACGGGACGTTCGACTCCATGCGTCTCTTCTGTCTCATCCTTTTCACTTTCTGCGGGTTTTTCCTCCTCTGTCCAGTCATCTATTGCTCCCTCTTCCAGTAGGAGGTTCAGGTCTCTAATGGCCCTGAATTCTGCTGCTGTCAGATTTGTTTGTGGGGTTTCAGTGGTAGTTTTTTTGTTGTATTTTACTTTTAGGAGTAAGTTTCTCGCAAATAAATTAACATCTTTGATGGTTTCAAAGGTATCTGTGCCTCTATTCGGGCAAAAAGAAAGGCCAAGTGATAGTACTTCTTTTTGGTCTTCGGTTAGGGTGTGTGTGGATAAATTTATAATCGTTAAGCCCTCTGGATTCCCAGTCTCTTCTTGCGTTATTTTGTCGATTTTTTCTTTGATTTTGTGCCTAAAAAAGCCTTCTGTGATTTTTGACTTCCATCTTTTAGTTGTTGGGATCTAGTAAAAATTTGATGGTGTTTACTAGGAATGGCATTGTCTTCCTCGTGTGTTACATTACGCTCGGAAGTGGTTGGTTCCTCCGTGTCTTGTGATGAAGGTTCATCATTGTCTTCCATTTCTGTTTGTTGGTTTGCAGGGGGTTTAGGGGGTTTAGGGGGACCCCTTCGTCTATATTGTTGTTGCTTGGTACTTGAGGTGTATGCCGATGAGTCAGAGGAATATTGTGGACCGGTGTTTTTTGTTGTTCTATATGTGGCTCTTCTTGTCTGCCTGTTATTTGTCCATTTGTAGGCGCGATTTTGTGAGAACGCATTTTTGTCTCTCCAGTATTTTCTTTCTTTTTTCTTAAGTATGTCTTTGCTGAATTCCTCAATGTGCTCCTTAAGTATTTTCTCCTGCTCACTGTACAATGATGCACTTCTCAGGGGGTTGAGTTTATCATAAATCTCTTTTATATCCTCGTCCAGGTTTGTCATTTGGCGTGTATATTCGTTTTGGAGGAGGATCATCAGTTTTTTTGAGCATTCATTAAGTATTTCTTCCCATTCTTTTTTCATCATTATTGTAATATTGTCCATTGTTGGGAAGATCTGAATCCTTAGCCCGACTGGATTAATGTTTTCATTCACATATCTTTCGAAAGATTTGATGTGCCAAAAAAGGGCTGACTTTCGTTCTAGGTGTCTTTTAAGGGTGCTAAATAGTGCAAGAACATCCGAGTCTCGTTGTTCATGACCCTGGAAACTCTTCTGGATATCCAGCATCAGGCTGCTCCATCCTTCTCCCATTAGGTTCCCCGTAGGTGGTTCCTCCGTTTCCGGAGTGCTCATTTTTCTCTCACACAAAGTGAGATTCCAAGGCTCTGATTGGTGTGGGTTACCTCTTTCCCTTCGGACAGAGTCACGTAGGGGGGGGATTTTCCCAGGTTTCAGAGCCCTTCTTTTAAGATTTTTTGTGTAGGTAGGGACCTGCTGATCAACCCTACTGTGGAATTATAAATAATATTTAAAATATATGATGTGAATCAAAGAAAACAGAGGCCGTGGATGTGTTATCCATCCAAAAACATCAAGGAGGGGGGGGGGGGTTTCTTTTGATCACAAGCCTATTAGTCGGTTCTGCCACCGTCCCTATTTACATGTATGGGGTTGCTGGTGCCTCAAGCCAAAGAAAGGGTGGGACTTTATGGGCAGGTATATATATGTATACAAGGAGATAAGTAAGAGGTAAAAAACATTTATTCAAAAATTCTAATATAAATACACAATATAGATTAAAGTGATGGTGTGCTTGGGAAAAGAGCCCAAGTGTGACGAAAATAAAGGTGATTCAAAAGAATCGGTGACAATCGTGAATATTGTGACAAGCAAAAAGGATTTTTCTCTCTGTGTTTCCTGTCGGGGTTCATAGGAAGATGTTCCCAGAGAGAGATCTCAAATTGCCAATGCTGACGCGTTTCGGCTCTATCGTGGGCCTTTTTCAAAGCGTTTATGTCACATAGTAAATGATCTATGAAAATAATACAGGGATTATAAAAAATCCTCTCAGAAAAATGGATACAAAGTGTATTCCTAGTATTTGGTAGGTACATACATGGGTATAGCCCTGTTTTTGCGTCAGGGTTCCTACATCCAGTAGCAGTCACAGCAGGAATCGTATATTTGCGCGTAGCCTATGGGTTATATAATGAAGGTGTTTTAATATAAGTATTTTTAATGGTGAGGAGTTTTTAAGTTTTAAGAAATATTCCTTCACTTACAGTTATTTTGAGGCTGGTGGAGTGTGTTTTCTCCAAAGTCCTGGGGATATATAGGTATTTCCCCTTTTCCTCAGCCAATTCCTTTATCTGTAGTATATAAGATATGATGAAGTGTTTTAACAGTAATTTTTGTGACTTTGAAAAAAACATAAAAAGTGGTTGTGGTAGTAGGTTCCCTCCAGCGGGGGAGGGGAGACCTGGTAGCCACTTGCACTTACATGAATTGGCTGTGTGTCTGCTTACAGTGGAAAGGTTCCATCGGCTGGCGCAGGGTATGTCCTTCCTCTTCTCTCTCCATGAGAGAAGTGCGGATAGACGCTCGTTCCCCGGCCTTTTAAACCCCTCGCGCATGCGCACATTGCGCTATGTGTGAGCGGGCTTCTGGTGAGCGTGACGTGGCGTGCACTGTCTACGCCTGCGTCGGATGAATGCGCGCGCAGGTCTGCCCGTCGTTTGGACGCTCACTGGCCGCCGACACGTAAAGGAGGGGCCGTCTTCTCCTCGAGAGGAGTGGTTGGTCCCAATTAACCCTTGCGTTGCAAGGGCTTTCCGTGCCGGGTGTGACTGCTGGGTTGTGGGAACCCAAGGAAAAAGCAAAAAGCGGCATATACCTCTATTTTTTTGGACATATCAAACGTAGTTTTGAACACTTCTCAAATGTTTACAGTATATCATAGTAATATATAGGAAAAGTAGAAAAATAAAGAAAAATACAAAGGATGAGCATTTTAACAGCAGTAATATATAAACCATCATGGGGAGCAGTAGGTTGAAGGATGGGATAGGTCCCGATTTGCTGGATGTTATTATGAAGGGTTACTCAGATGTCATGTCTACATATTATGAGACTTATATTGGGTGTATCAAAGGTATTGTATCATTTGCTTTTGGCAAAGACGTGGTTGCTCGAAGGTCATAGGTGGTAATTTGTATGACCAAAGAAAGATTAGCAGGTGCATGATCATGTGTGGGGGGGGGGGAAGGAGAGGTGTGTGAAGGCATGAATGGATAGTTTGTTAGTCTGTTTTGCCCGATGCAAAACCTTCAAGGAATGGCCGAAAACTTTCGTTTTCGTTTAGTCCGGGTGGCACTGTAGCCCTTAGGCGTCTGATCCACCTCATTTCCAACTGTAGTAATTTTTTGTTCCAATCCCCACCGCGGTGCGGGATATGGATCCTTTCCAGTGCTATAAAAGTTACATTGGGCATCCTGTTTTTATGATGGTTGATTACGTGCCTGCCCAGAGGTACATAAAAATTGCAAAGTTGCATACTGTTGATGTGTTGGTTAACCCGTTGGCCCAGCTCTTGTTTGGTTTTTCCTACGTAGTAGGATCCACACTGGCACCGCATGAGGTATACGACCCCTCTACTTTTGCAATTTACAAAATGTCGGGGTTTAAAAGCCTCCCCATTGGGGAGTGTTGTATCTACACATCTCTTTATGACGCTGCATTGTCCACAACTCCCGCATGGAAACGTGCCCTTGTCTTTGCAGGGGTCTTTTCTACTTTCTTTGTATTCGCTATGGATAAGTGATTGTTTTATCGATCCTGCTTTTCGAAATGTTATTTGTGGGTTTTCTGGTATGAATGATTTTACTGCGGGGTCCTCTTTAAGGATCAGCCAGTGTTTAGCCAGGATCTTCTTGATTTTTGCATGATCATTAGTGAACCTCATTATTATCCGGGTTTTATTTTCCTGTTCGGTGGTTTTCTGTTTGTTTTTGTTTTTGAATAAGATCTCATTTCTCTCCTGTTTTTTTACCCTATTGAACGCTTTTCTAAGGGTTGTCTTTGTGTAACCCCTTTTGGCCAATCTCACCGTGAGGAGGTTTGCCTCTCGCTGGAAATCTTGGTCGGTTGTACAATTTCTTTTCACTCTAAGAAATTGACTATATGGAATAGCGTTCTTGAGTGGAGTGGGATGGAAGCTTGACGCATGCAGTATGGAGTTTCCTGCGGTCTCTTTTCTGTATAGAGTTGTCTTTAGAAGGCCGTCCTTATCCTTCATGATCCATGTATCTAGGAAGGAGATTTTTTCTTGGTCATAATTTAGAGTAAAGAACATGTTATAGTTGTTATTGTTCATGGCATGTAAGCATTCTTGTATCATGTTTTCCGGTCCTGTCCATATGATGAATATATCATCTATGAACCTTTGCCATAAGATGATATTGTTGGCAAAGGTGCTGTTCTCTTCTTTAGCCAGAAATTCCTGTTCCCAGGCTCCAAGGTAGGTGTTGGCATAGGAGGGGGCACAGCTTGTGCCCATCGCGACCCCACACGTCTGCAAATAGTATGTGCCATTAAATACAAAGAAATTGTGATTCAAAATAAAATCTAACATCATTACAACGAAGTCATTGAACTTTTCATCGCGTTCGCTTTGTTCCCTCAGGGTTTGTCTTATAACTTCCATTCCTTTTTTGTGCGGAATGTTGTTATACAACGCTTCCACGTCGATAGTAATGAGAAATGCTTTTTCTGGTATGGTAATACCGTCAATGATCTGAAGGAGGTGTACCGTATCTCTTGTGTAGGAAAATAGCTTCGTTACATGAGGTCTCAAGTAGGCGTCTATGACTTTGCTGGTGTTTTCCGTTAGGTTGCCATTCCCGGATATGATGGGCCTACCCGGGGGATTGTTTTTATCCTTGTGGATTTTAGGTAGTGCATAAAACGTTGGGGTTCTGGGGTGTTTAGTCCTCATAAACTGCCATAGTGATTGTGATATCATCCCTTGGTTTAAAGCCCCATCAATTTTCTTATAAAACTCTTCTTTGTAGGACTCTATCATGATGGGCATGATTTTCTTGTAGCATAGGGTGTTGTTTAGGATATTCTGGCACATTGTCTTATAATCCTCATTGTCCATGAGCACAATATTGCCACCCTTATCGGATGGTTTTATTGTAATAGCTTCATTACTCTCCAACTCTTTTAGGGCAATTTTTTGTTTTTCAGTGAGGTTTTGCATTGTATTGTCACCTTTGAGTTTTTCCAGCTCTTTCGTTGTTTCTCTAACGAAAAGGGCTATGGTCGGATTCTCATTCAGGGAGGGAAAGATGTGGGATTTTTTCTTAAAGACGGGACGTTCGACTCCATGCGTCTCTTCTGTCTCATCCTTTTCACTTTCTGCGGGTTTTTCCTCCTCTGTCCAGTCATCTATTGCTCCCTCTTCCAGTAGGAGGTTCAGGTCTCTAATGGCCCTGAATTCTGCTGCTGTCAGATTTGTTTGTGGGGTTTCAGTGGTAGTTTTTTTGTTGTATTTTACTTTTAGGAGTAAGTTTCTCGCAAATAAATTAACATCTTTGATGGTTTCAAAGGTATCTGTGCCTCTATTCGGGCAAAAAGAAAGGCCAAGTGATAGTACTTCTTTTTGGTCTTCGGTTAGGGTGTGTGTGGATAAATTTATAATCGTTAAGCCCTCTGGATTCCCAGTCTCTTCTTGCGTTATTTTGTCGATTTTTTCTTTGATTTTGTGCCTAAAAAAGCCTTCTGTGATTTTTGACTTCCATCTTTTAGTTGTTGGGATCTAGTAAAAATTTGATGGTGTTTACTAGGAATGGCATTGTCTTCCTCGTGTGTTACATTACGCTCGGAAGTGGTTGGTTCCTCCGTGTCTTGTGATGAAGGTTCATCATTGTCTTCCATTTCTGTTTGTTGGTTTGCAGGGGGTTTAGGGGGTTTAGGGGGACCCCTTCGTCTATATTGTTGTTGCTCGGTACTTGAGGTGTATGCCGATGAGTCAGAGGAATATTGTGGACTGGTGTTTTTTGTTGTTCTATATGTGGCTCTTCTTGTCTGCCTGTTATTTGTCCATTTGTAGGCGCGATTTTGTGAGAACGCATTTTTGTCTCTCCAGTATTTTCTTTCTTTTTTCTTAAGTATGTCTTTGCTGAATTCCTCAATGTGCTCCTTAAGTATTTTCTCCTGCTCACTGTACAATGATGCACTTCTCAGGGGGTTGAGTTTATCATAAATCTCTTTTATATCCTCGTCCAGGTTTGTCATTTGGCGTGTATATTCGTTTTGGAGGAGGATCATCAGTTTTTTTGAGCATTCATTAAGTATTTCTTCCCATTCTTTTTTCATCATTATTGTAATATTGTCCATTGTTGGGAAGATCTGAATCCTTAGCCCGACTGGATTAATGTTTTCATTCACATATCTTTCGAAAGATTTGATGTGCCAAAAAAGGGCTGACTTTCGTTCTAGGTGTCTTTTAAGGGTGCTAAATAGTGCAAGAACATCCGAGTCTCGTTGTTCATGACCCTGGAAACTCTTCTGGATATCCAGCATCAGGCTGCTCCATCCTTCTCCCATTAGGTTCCCCGTAGGTGGTTCCTCCGTTTCCGGAGTGCTCATTTTTCTCTCACACAAAGTGAGATTCCAAGGCTCTGATTGGTGTGGGTTACCTCTTTCCCTTCGGACAGAGTCACGTAGGGGGGGGATTTTCCCAGGTTTCAGAGCCCTTCTTTTAAGATTTTTTGTGTAGGTAGGGACCTGCTGATCAACCCTACTGTGGAATTATAAATAATATTTAAAATATATGATGTGAATCAAAGAAAACAGAGGCCGTGGATGTGTTATCCATCCAAAAACATCAAGGAGGGGGGGGGGGGTTTTCTTTTGATCACAAGCCTATTAGTCGGTTCTGCCACCGTCCCTATTTACATGTATGGGGTTGCTGGTGCCTCAAGCCAAAGAAAGGGTGGGACTTTATGGGCAGGTATATATATGTATACAAGGAGATAAGTAAGAGGTAAAAAACATTTATTCAAAAATTCTAATATAAATACACAATATAGATTAAAGTGATGGTGTGCTTGGGAAAAGAGCCCAAGTGTGACGAAAATAAAGGTGATTCAAAAGAATCGGTGACAATCGTGAATATTGTGACAAGCAAAAAGGATTTTTCTCTCTGTGTTTCCTGTCGGGGTTCATAGGAAGATGTTCCCAGAGAGAGATCTCAAATTGCCAATGCTGACGCGTTTCGGCTCTATCGTGGGCCTTTTTCAAAGCGTTTATGTCACATAGTAAATGATCTATGAAAATAATACAGGGATTATAAAAAATCCTCTCAGAAAAATGGATACAAAGTGTATTCCTAGTATTTGGTAGGTACATACATGGGTATAGCCCTGTTTTTGCGTCAGGGTTCCTACATCCAGTAGCAGTCACAGCAGGAATCGTATATTTGCGCGTAGCCTATGGGTTATATAATGAAGGTGTTTTAATATAAGTATTTTTAATGGTGAGGAGTTTTTAAGTTTTAAGAAATATTCCTTCACTTACAGTTATTTTGAGGCTGGTGGAGTGTGTTTTCTCCAAAGTCCTGGGGATATATAGGTATTTCCCCTTTTCCTCAGCCAATTCCTTTATCTGTAGTATATAAGATATGATGAAGTGTTTTAACAGTAATTTTTGTGACTTTGAAAAAAACATAAAAAGTGGTTGTGGTAGTAGGTTCCCTCCAGCGGGGGAGGGGAGACCTGGTAGCCACTTGCACTTACATGAATTGGCTGTGTGTCTGCTTACAGTGGAAAGGTTCCATCGGCTGGCGCAGGGTATGTCCTTCCTCTTCTCTCTCCATGAGAGAAGTGCGGATAGACGCTCGTTCCCCGGCCTTTTAAACCCCTCGCGCATGCGCACATTGCGCTATGTGTGAGCGGGCTTCTGGTGAGCGTGACGTGGCGTGCACTGTCTACGCCTGCGTCGGATGAATGCGCGCGCAGGTCTGCCCGTCGTTTGGACGCTCACTGGCCGCCGACACGTAAAGGAGGGGCCGTCTTCTCCTCGAGAGGAGTGGTTGGTCCCAATTAACCCTTGCGTTGCAAGGGCTTTCCGTGCCGGGTGTGACTGCTGGGTTGTGGGAACCCAAGGAAAAAGCAAAAAGCGGCATATACCTCTATTTTTTTGGACATATCAAACGTAGTTTTGAACACTTCTCAAATGTTTACAGTATATCATAGTAATATATAGGAAAAGTAGAAAAATAAAGAAAAATACAAAGGATGAGCATTTTAACAGCAGTAATATATAAACCATCATGGGGAGCAGTAGGTTGAAGGATGGGATAGGTCCCGATTTGCTGGATGTTATTATGAAGGGTTACTCAGATGTCATGTCGTGTCGGCGGCCAGTGAGCGTCCAAACGACGGGCAGACCTGCGCGCGCATTCATCCGACGCAGGCGTAGACAGTGCACGCCACGTCACGCTCACCAGAAGCCCGCTCACACATAGCGCAATGTGCGCATGCGCGAGGGGTTTAAAAGGCCGGGGAACGAGCGTCTATCCGCACTTCTCTCATGGAGAGAGAAGAGGAAGGACATACCCTGCGCCAGCCGATGGAACCTTTCCACTGTAAGCAGACACACAGCCAATTCATGTAAGTGCAAGTGGCTACCAGGTCTCCCCTCCCCCGCTGGAGGGAACCTACTACCACAACCACTTTTTATGTTTTTTTCAAAGTCACAAAAATTACTGTTAAAACACTTCATCATATCTTATATACTACAGATAAAGGAATTGGCTGAGGAAAAGGGGAAATACCTATATATCCCCAGGACTTTGGAGAAAACACACTCCACCAGCCTCAAAATAACTGTAAGTGAAGGAATATTTCTTAAAACTTAAAAACTCCTCACCATTAAAAATACTTATATTAAAACACCTTCATTATATAACCCATAGGCTACGCGCAAATATACGATTCCTGCTGTGACTGCTACTGGATGTAGGAACCCTGACGCAAAAACAGGGCTATACCCATGTATGTACCTACCAAATACTAGGAATACACTTTGTATCCATTTTTCTGAGAGGATTTTTTATAATCCCTGTATTATTTTCATAGATCATTTACTATGTGACATAAACGCTTTGAAAAAGGCCCACGATAGAGCCGAAACGCGTCAGCATTGGCAATTTGAGATCTCTCTCTGGGAACATCTTCCTATGAACCCCGACAGGAAACACAGAGAGAAAAATCCTTTTTGCTTGTCACAATATTCACTATTGTCACCGATTCTTTTGAATCACCTTTATTTTCGTCACACTTGGGCTCTTTTCCCAAGCACACCATCACTTTAATCTATATTGTGTATTTATATTAGAATTTTTGAATAAATGTTTTTTTACCTCTTACTTATCTCCTTGTATACATATATATACCTGCCCATAAAGTCCCACCCTTTCTTTGGCTTGAGGCACCAGCAACCCCATACATGTAAATAGGGACGGTGGCAGAACCGACTAATAGGCTTGTGATCAAAAGAAAACCCCCCCCCCCTCCTTGATGTTTTTGGATGGATAACACATCCACGGCCTCTGTTTTCTTTGATTCACATCATATATTTTAAATATTATTTATAATTCCACAGTAGGGTTGATCAGCAGGTCCCTACCTACACAAAAAATCTTAAAAGAAGGGCTCTGAAACCTGGGAAAATCCCCCCCCTACGTGACTCTGTCCGAAGGGAAAGAGGTAACCCACACCAATCAGAGCCTTGGAATCTCACTTTGTGTGAGAGAAAAATGAGCACTCCGGAAACGGAGGAACCACCTACGGGGAACCTAATGGGAGAAGGATGGAGCAGCCTGATGCTGGATATCCAGAAGAGTTTCCAGGGTCATGAACAACGAGACTCGGATGTTCTTGCACTATTTAGCACCCTTAAAAGACACCTAGAACGAAAGTCAGCCCCTTTTTTGGCACATCAAATCTTTCGAAAGATATGTGAATGAAAACATTAATCCAGTCGGGCTAAGGATTCAGATCTTCCCAACAATGGACAATATTACAATAATGATGAAAAAAGAATGGGAAGAAATACTTAATGAATGCTCAAAAAAACTGATGATCCTCCTCCAAAACGAATATACACGCCAAATGACAAACCTGGACGAGGATATAAAAGAGATTTATGATAAACTCAACCCCCTGAGAAGTGCATCATTGTACAGTGAGCAGGAGAAAATACTTAAGGAGCACATTGAGGAATTCAGCAAAGACATACTTAAGAAAAAAGAAAGAAAATACTGGAGAGACAAAAATGCGTTCTCACAAAATCGCGCCTACAAATGGACAAATAACAGGCAGACAAGAAGAGCCACATATAGAACAACAAAAAACACCGGTCCACAATATTCCTCTGACTCATCGGCATACACCTCAAGTACCGAGCAACAACAATATAGACGAAGGGGTCCCCCTAAACCCCTAAACCCCCTGCAAACCAACAAACAGAAATGGAAGACAATGATGAACCTTCATCACAAGACACGGAGGAACCAACCACTTCCGAGCGTAATGTAACACACGAGGAAGACAATGCCATTCCTAGTAAACACCATCAAATTTTTACTAGATCCCAACAACTAAAAGATGGAAGTCAAAAATCACAGAAGGCTTTTTTAGGCACAAAATCAAAGAAAAAATCGACAAAATAACGCAAGAAGAGACTGGGAATCCAGAGGGCTTAACGATTATAAATTTATCCACACACACCCTAACCGAAGACCAAAAAGAAGTACTATCACTTGGCCTTTCTTTTTGCCCGAATAGAGGCACAGATACCTTTGAAACCATCAAAGATGTTAATTTATTTGCGAGAAACTTACTCCTAAAAGTAAAATACAACAAAAAAACTACCACTGAAACCCCACAAACAAATCTGACAGCAGCAGAATTCAGGGCCATTAGAGACCTGAACCTCCTACTGGAAGAGGGAGCAATAGATGACTGGACAGAGGAGGAAAAACCCGCAGAAAGTGAAAAGGATGAGACAGAAGAGACGCATGGAGTCGAACGTCCCGTCTTTAAGAAAAAATCCCACATCTTTCCCTCCCTGAATGAGAATCCGACCATAGCCCTTTTCGTTAGAGAAACAACGAAAGAGCTGGAAAAACTCAAAGGTGACAATACAATGCAAAACCTCACTGAAAAAACAAAAAATTGCCCTAAAAGAGTTGGAGAGTAATGAAGCTATTACAATAAAACCATCCGATAAGGGTGGCAATATTGTGCTCATGGACAATGAGGATTATAAGACAATGTGCCAGAATATCCTAAACAACACCCTATGCTACAAGAAAATCATGCCCATCATGATAGAGTCCTACAAAGAAGAGTTTTATAAGAAAATTGATGGGGCTTTAAACCAAGGGATGATATCACAATCACTATGGCAGTTTATGAGGACTAAACACCCCAGAACCCCAACGTTTTATGCACTACCTAAAATCCACAAGGATAAAAACAATCCCCCGGGTAGGCCCATCATATCCGGGAATGGCAACCTAACGGAAAACACCAGCAAAGTCATAGACGCCTACTTGAGACCTCATGTAACGAAGCTATTTTCCTACACAAGAGATACGGTACACCTCCTTCAGATCATTGACGGTATTACCATACCAGAAAAAGCATTTCTCATTACTATCGACGTGGAAGCGTTGTATAACAACATTCCGCACAAAAAAGGAATGGAAGTTATAAGACAAACCCTGAGGGAACAAAGCGAACGCGATGAAAAGTTCAATGACTTCGTTGTAATGATGTTAGATTTTATTTTGAATCACAATTTCTTTGTATTTAATGGCACATACTATTTGCAGACGTGTGGGGTCGCGATGGGCACAAGCTGTGCCCCCTCCTATGCCAACACCTACCTTGGAGCCTGGGAACAGGAATTTCTGGCTAAAGAAGAGAACAGCACCTTTGCCAACAATATCATCTTATGGCAAAGGTTCATAGATGATATATTCATCATATGGACAGGACC